>NW_019524887.1:644487-759030 GCF_002814215.2 Seriola lalandi dorsalis | reverse complement strand
ATTATGACATTTTAATGACATTTGATACCTTACCTAACTATGATGTTTTTATGAAATTTTATGCCTTACTACACTATGACATTTTTAGGACATTTTATGCCTTACTATACTATGGTGTTCTCACAACATTTTATACCTTATCATACCCAGACGTTTTCATGCCTTAATATATTGTGACATTTTTAAGACATCTGATACTATGTTTTTTTTTAAAATAATATTTTATGCCTTACTATATTATGACGATTTTATGACATTTTATGCCTCACTATACTATGACGTTTTTATGACATTTTATGCCTCATTATACTATGACGTTTTTATGTCTTACTAAACTATGATGTTTTTATGACATTTTATGCCTCATTATATGATGACGTTTTTATGTCTTACTAAACTATGACGTTTTTATGAAATTTTATGCCTTACTATACTATGACATTCTTATGATTTTTGATACCTTACTATACTATGACATTTTTATGACATTTGATACCTTACTATACTATGGTGTTCTCAATACATTTTATGCCTTATTATACCCAGACGTTTTCATGCCTTACTATACTATGGTTTTTTATGATATTTTATGCCTTACTATATTATGACATTTTAATGACATTTTATGCCTCATTATACTATGACGTTTTTATGTCTCACTAAACTATGACATTTTTATGACATTTTATGCCTTACTATACTATGGTGTTCTCACTACATTTTATGCCTTATTATACCCAGACGCTTTCATGCCTTACTATATTTTGACATCTTTAAGACATCTGATACTATGTTTTTTTTTTATTTATAATATTTTATGCCTTACTATATTATGACATTTTAATGACACTTGATACCTTACCTAACTATGAAATTCATATGCCTTACTATACTATGACATTTTATGCCTCATTATACTATGACATTTTTATGCCTTACTATACTATGACATTCTTATGGCTTTTTATACCTGTCATATACTATGACATTTGATACCTTAGCTAACTATGACATTTTTATGTCTTACTGAACTATGACATTTTTATGCCTTACTATACTAAGACATTCTTATGGCTTTTTATACCTTACCTAACTATGACATTTTTATGCCTTACTATACTATGGTTTTTTTATGACATTTGATACCTTACTAAGCTATGACGTTTTTATGCCTTCCTATACTATGACATTTGATGCCTTACTATACTATGGTTTTTTTTTATGATATTTTATGCCTTACTATATTATGACATTTTAATGACACTTGATACCTTACCTAACTATGACATTTTTAAGACATCTGATACTATTTTTTTTTAATAATATTTTATGCCTTACTATATTATGACATTTTAATGACATTTTATGCCTCATTATACTATGACGTTTTTATGTCTCACTAAACTATGACATTTTTATGACATTTTATGCCTTACTATACTATGGTGTTCTCACTACATTTTATGCCTTATTATACCCAAACGTTTTCATGCCTTACTATATTTTGACATTTTTAAGACATCTGATGCCTACCTAACTATGACGTTTTTATGCCTTAATATACTATGACGTTTTTATGACATTTTATGCCTTACTAAACTATGACGTTTTTATGACATTTGATACCTTACTATACTATGAAATTTTTATGACATTTTATGCTTTACTATACTGCAACATTTTATGACATTTTATGCCTTAGTATACCATGACATTTTTTGCCTCACTATGCTATGACAATTTTATGCCTTACCATACTTTGACATTCTTATGACATTTGATACCTTAATAAACTTTGACATTTTTATGACATTTTATGCCTTACTATACTTTGGTGTTCTCACGACATTTTATGCCTTACTAAACCATGACGTTTTTATGACATTTTATGCCTTACTAAAAATTACACTTTTATGACATTTTATGCCTTACTAAACTATGACATTTTTATGACATTTTAAGTCTGACCATACTATGATGTTTTTATGCCTTAGCATACAATGATATTTTTATGTCTTGCTATACTTACTGTTTATGCCTTACTATATTATTTAGTTTTTATGCCTTCCTATGCTATGAATTTTTAATGCCTTAGTATACTATGATGTTTTAATGCCTTACTATACAATGACTTTTTATGTCTTACTATCCTGTTCCTTTTTTATGCCATTTAATGCCTTACTATACTGTTACTTTTTTATGCCATTTTATTCCTTACTATACTATGACTTTTCTATGCCCTTTAATGCCTCACTATACTATGATGTTTTAATGCTTTAGTATACAATGATATTTTTATGACTTAATATACTATGTCTTACTATACTTACTTTTTCATGCCTTACTATACTAAAATATTTGTATGCCTTCCTATACTTTGACCTCCCCGGCCTGGCGTCTTTCTGTTTTGAGTTGATGCCTTACTATACTGTGACTTTTTTATGCCCTTTAATGCCTCACTATTCACATTTTCATTCCTTACTATACTATGACTTTTTTATGACTTAATATACTGTGACTTTTTATGCCTTACTATACCATAATATTTGCATGTCTTCCTATACTATGACATCCCCGGCCTGGCATCTTTCTGTGTGGGGTTGATGCCTTACTATAGTATGACATTTTTATTCCTTACTATACTATGATTTTTTTATGCCCTTTAAGGCCTCATTATACTATGATGTTTTTATGCCTTAGTATATGATGATATTTTTATGACTTAATATAATATGTCTTTATATGTCTTACTTTACTCACTTTTTCATGCCTTACTATACTACAATTTCTCTATGTCTTGCTATACTATAATATTTGAATGCCTTCCTATACTTTGACTTCCCTGGCTTGTTGTCTTTCATGTGTGCAATGACTTTTTATGTCTTACTATACTGTGACTCTTTTATGCCCTTTAATGCCTTACTATTTTTGTTTTCATTTATTTTTGTTTTAATATTGTCATGCCTTACTATACTATTTGTATAGTAAGGCATAGAAAACTATTACTTTTTATGCCATTTCTATACTATGGAGTTTTTTTATGACTTACCATACTAGGATGTTTTTATGCCTCACTATACTATGACTTTTTTATGACATCCTATACTGTGACTTTTTTTATTACTTACTAAACTATGACGTCTTTAATATTTTAATATAATATATAAAAAGTAGTAAAACGTCATCAAGCAAAAAGCATTCTAAAATTCTTATAATGCAGATGACTACTCAGAGTGCCAGTTGATGATAGACAGTTATAATTTTAAGGTGATTGCTATTACAGATACATTAGCAAGAAAGCAGCATTTGACTGAGCTAAGTAGTTTACCCTTTCTTTTGTATGTAAATCTTTACCTGTAAATTAACTAGTCTGCTGTCAAATAAATGTAATGTAGTAAAAAAATATAGTATATAATGAAATAGGACAAACGAAGTAGTATAAAAATGGATATACTGAAGTTGCTAAAGTACAAGTCAGAAATAGTTTTTCTGCAGACTGCCTGTTGCCATGACACAACTGCAAGACAATATTAAATGAAGGAAATATTTTCCTTGTGTGACAGGAGATGAGAAGTATCATTAACATGTTTTGGATCAGGTCAATGATCAAGTTGTGCCACATCAGTGCACAGCTGTTCCTCTCATTAAAGCCTTTCTGTGGCAAGAAGTCAATCTGCTGGAACTGAAGTCAACAATGAATCTACAAAATCACAGCTGACTTCAGTCTCCTCAGCTCTTACTGTTTTAATTTGACACGTCTCCGTCACGTCTGGGAAAGTGAAGAGAATTTGATCTGTAACTATTATACACACAAATAGAAGAATAATAATTAATTTACTGGTGCAGCCTAAATTATTGAGACTTAAATTAATACAAAAATGTGTGACTCACATTAATTTAATTAACCTTATAAAAAAAATTTAAAAAAATCCAAAATATGAAATAAATATCATTATAAACCATGGAAAAACAATAATTTTTCGCTCATGTACTGAAACGCTTCTTTTAGATGAAAGATTTCATGGTCAGACTCACCTGTTGGTGTGCACAGCGGGTGATTGGTGCAGCTGCAAACCCCCAGTGATATGATGCTTCTGAGAAGAAGAATATGAAATGTTTTTCTTTTAATATTGTGATCATATCAAAACCTTCAGCCCACATGTTGCTTTCATTCTCTGACTGACAGATATTCTCTTGTTTTGCAGATGCCATATGGCTTCTAATGCAATCTGACTGCTGTAGAGCTTCTGTCAAAGTCAGACAAACTTCATCACTAGTATTACTGTACAGTGCAGAGAGAACAAACCGACCCCGGGGGACTTGACAAGACCAGTGGCTACCAGCTTAATAAACACTGCTCAGCCAGTAGTACATCAGTCTCTCCTAATCACATACATACCATGTATTGATCCAAGGCATCCTCCCTTGAATCAATACATATGAAGTTAATTATGTGATGAACTGCATTTATTACAAAATCCATTCTACATTGCAGTGATTCCAATACTAATAAAACTGTCCTGACCTTTATAAGTCTCTGTCTCTCTGCCTTGATGTACAGTACTTGGTGCCTTCCAATTAAAATGTTCTAGCACTTTCATGTAAAACACACTGAATTTTCCTGTGTATTAAATGCGTGGTATGAACAAAACTGACATGACTTAATTCCTGGTATTGATTTCTGCTTACAGTTAAGCATCAGACAAACACCTTATAAAGAACTCACCCTACTGGAGGTCTTTAAAGGCACCATTAAATTACTGTATGTAAAAACAACATGTATGGATGATGTCAAGCCTTTTGTTGTGACAAGTGGCACAGGCATCCACTGTATGTCAAAGGGCTATTCCTCCAATTTTACATGTCAATTTACTGACCACAGGGAGTATTACTTAGCCTAAGAAAACAGCTGTATAACATCCTGTGGGGCCCTGGAGGAGCTTTGTCAACAAAGTTTAGTTCCATACTATTAGTTTGGACACTGCAAATTTTTAACAAAAAGCCTATGTTACACACCGTTGATGTGGACTCTGTGGCTGGAGCGGTCAAACAAAAGATGCTACAGTAGCAGATAACATTATGGAAAATGTAGGACCCAATTGTTTTGGAGTTTGACCCATACAATGGAGTGAAAGTCTCAGTCTAATTTGTCTCTTTAAAATTTCCTCAACTCTATGAAACTACAAAACTAAATCACTGGAGTAACTCTTCAATGTTTCAAGACATACCTGTGTTGATTGTTAATTATCTTAAGTTAATTATGGTATGTTAATTATTGATATTGTTGATATTTTGTTAATCATATGCTTCGTCAGTCTCAGAAAATATCAAAGAAGGAGAACAAACTCTGAAAATCAGATTACAAGTAAGCATGATGAAGACACCCTGTCATTTATGGCTTGGAGGGAGAAAATTCCAACATTTATTGCCACATAGAAAGGTGAACAGATCAACACTCTGACTATAATAACAAACTGGTAAAGTATAGTAAGGTATTCTTAACACTCAAACACAAAGTTACCCTGGAAAAGCAAGGAAATTTCTTACTATGGTCAAAGCCACAATTATTTGAGTCTTTCTGAGGATTTGAAGGTTTATCTGTCACAAACCAGGTCTGACTGATGATCATGTTTAAGACCAGATTTAGAACTATAAAATCACTATGACATAAAGACTAGATGAAAATCAGGAGCAATGATAGGGTGCCAAGCTTGTAAGATTACTGGAAGCTGTAATGATAGTAAATGTTGGACATCGTGAAGGATGTGAATTAGTCTCTTTCATGCTTTAGAGATCCTTATTTTATTGTTTGCAAGTTTTAGTTTGCATAGACAGCCTACTTCAACTGCTGAGGCATGATGTGAGGGCTTCTTGGAGGCAGAAAATGTCTGCCCTTTTTTTTTTTTTTTTTTAACTACAGCATTTAATGCTTTTTAAGCCCCTTTTTTTTTTAGCTTGTGAACCAGAGCGGTAGATATTTTGGGTCATGAGTTTAATTGAGGGCATGGTTGAAGGATGGACTCAGAAAAGATTATGTGTATCTATGTAGAGACTAGGCAAAAAAAAAAAAAAAAAATATATATATATATATATATATAAAGTAAACTCCTGAATGAAAGACAAAGTTGCTGCCTAAGTAGAAGCCAAAAGGTGGAGAATTGTGCGTCAAGGTCGGTGTGTGTTATACTCTACTGTCTTGTGTTGTGTGAGAGACAGTGACACAGAGATGGACAAAGAAAGAGAATAATCGAGATTCACATGTACAAGAAGAGGAAAAGATCTTGATTGCACGGCATTAATGGACCAGACGACAACTGTCACTCTCTGACTCCACATTCAGCTTTTCAATCATTGTGCATTCAGGCAGCTTTCAATATGGATGTCATCAGCATTATCTATAAGTGTCCAGCAGCACAATCCTCTAATGCACCATGAAACCGTGAAAAGCATGTAAAGAAGAACAGTACTCAAACTTATAAATAAAATAAAATTGTCTTTTTCACCTAGTTCTGCAAAACATACTTCTCGTATTTCCTACCGTCTTACTTTTATTATCATTCTGGGACGCAGAGTCTATAGTATATCAAGACTACAGAAAATAGTTTGATAGTCAATTGTATTGGTATGATTACTAAATATATTGAGACAAATCCTTTCAGTGAGCCATCTGAACCTCACAGGTCTACACTGTTACAGAATCAGATAGGTTAGAGAGAAACACGCCCGTCGATAAAGTCAGCACTGAGCAAAAGCTCAGCTGTTTCCTAAATTACCCTAATCATGGCGTTTTCCCAGAGAAGGCTGGGATCATCAATCATTTGTTGGTAATCGATCCGTGCTGACTGAATCAAAGTTAGGGTTGTACATAGTTTAACAGTAGAAGAGCTGCAGGACTATTGTTTTATTTTCCGATATACTGCAGGATTCAGCAGATGATGAGCATTCTGCGCTTTATTTCTGAGAACTCAATGACTGACGTCAAAGCTTTATGTTGTTTTGAAAAATGTTTTTGTCCTGTTTGTGACCTGGAACCAACCACATAAGGGGCAGCACATTTATAAAAAAAAATACCCCAATAAATGTCTTATGTCAACAAAATAAGGTGCCTCTGCTGAGGCATCCCTCTGTGATCTACTCAGCTCTGTGCCCCCAACCTTCAGAAGGTGTCTTTTGAAGTCTGAGGGATGTGTGGGCTCATAGAAGGAATTGCTGATCAAGTGTGCTTTTAAAGTGCATCAGAAGCATGCAGCCAGCCTGCGTCTTCCTCACTCGTACTTGTGTGTGTGTTCTTGTCTCCACAGAGGCTGCGGGAGCCGCCCTTGAGAAATCTTTAGCAAATACTTCTCACCCACACACCATTATTCACGCTACATAAAATGTTGCTTGTGAAACTCACAAACAGACAAATGAAATACGCCCCTGGCTCAAACTTTCACTGTTCACGCTTCAACACTCATACTAGAGTCAATCAACAAGTGAGGAATAACTTCTGTCCTTCGGTAATTTGAGTTAAACTGATCACAGAAGGAGCTGTGGAAAATAGCAATTTATGGACTAATTACTTTCATTTCTCAAATCAATGTTAATATATTTCTTATGATTGTGAACACTTCTCTCCGTCGCCTTCTTCAGCTGTGCTCCGTACTTGCCACAACCAGAGACACTTGGTCATTTGCATTTAGAGTGCATACTATAGATAAAAAAAAAATACAGCCTCAAAATGAAGTCACTTGGGACTTAATGGAAGAAGATGAAGTTCAGCTGGTGTGTAAGATTTGTGAGGCAAAAAAGGGACAGTGAGAGAAAGTTTCTGGAGTTGATATCTGTAAAGACATCTCAGTATAACTTTAGAGTAAGCTGATATTGTTGCTCTGGGTATATGGGCTTGTGTGGGCCCCGGGGACTGAAATAAGCTTGCTCTAATCAATAGTAGAATTGACTCATCATTAGTTTGCCATTCTTGCACTCTTGCTGTTGTGAATACCAACTTCCCCACTCTGTGTGTTTATCATTTATCATGGCACACTGTCAACGTTTTCACAAGTTTGGGTCCGAAAAGACTCCGGCGCCGTCAATTTAATGTTCTCCCACAGTGTCTCATCAGTGCAGCCACGAGCACAAAAACTGAAAATCCTACGACAGACTGCATTTGCATTTGCCATAAATCTCAAGCCAAGGTGCTGTGGTGATATAGTGAGCCATTAGAGATATGACAAATACATTCATTAGCTTCCTCACAGCACCTCAACTCCATGCTGTTACTCCCCTGGGGAGAATTGTGAATAAGTTTGTTCCTGCCTCTAAAGGCAGTGGTATCTACCCCAGGGGTAATAGAGGAAAAGATGATTGAGAAGGATGGATCGACATAGCTCACCTTCAACTGCTATTCTTGGCCTATTGATTATGATTATGAAAAATGTCAAGCAGGGGTTGTTTTGCCTCAGCTACAGGTCACAAAAATAAAGAAAGAACAGCTGTGAAGACTTTTCTAATGGAAACCTCAAAGCTTCTGTGCCTGCAGTGTGCCACAGTTTGCACAGAGACTTTTGAATGAAAAACTTAGAGCAGAATAATTAATCTTTACTGCAGGTCTTAGCAGTTGCCTTAGCTATTTTAAAGGTGCTCTGCAATAAACTGAAGAACTTGTATGTATTCTTTAATGAGTTGTTAGGTCAGTGCTAATGATTCAGTCTGATCTCTTGGGAAGAACCATCAAATGGAAGCAAATGAGAAAAATTGATTTAAAAAGAAAAAAAAAGAAAAGAAAAAGAAAAAAAGAGAGACATCTTTTATCTCTGAGAAATCATTCCAGCTATAACAGCTATGGCCTTAACATCCAGTTTCACACTTTTATTCCCACAAAAAGTCACACTGAACAGAAGAGTTGCTTTGTTTCCTGCTCCAACAGATCTGCTCTGTAAGTCACATTTCCTTTGAGAAATAATCTGAATAAAAAGGGAAAAATTCATATTTTATATTTTTTGGTCTTATGATGGCACCTATTTAAGAGTAGATGAGTCATTATTATATTAATATAGACTATTAAATAGATAGATGAATAAATTGACAATTAACTAAGTTTCTAATTGACCAGACCAATGGCTAAATACAATCTATTAACTTTAATTGTCTGCTCCTTGATTGTCATCATAAATAAAAAAGGCCACATTGATATTTGAATAGAGCTGGAATTATAGAGTTTTATTTATCTGACTGGATAATGGATTATTTATATACACTACACTGTGCAAAGGTTTTGGGCACTTTAGATGTTTAGATTGTTGTCAATCACACAATATCAGTGAGGCATCTGATCAGTCCCAAATTCATTCTGAAACATGATGATGACCCAATACATACAGCCAGAGTCATAAAGAGCTGTCTCCAGCAACAAAACGAACAAGGAGTCCTGCAACATCTGGAGTCACAACAGAGTCCTGATCTCAACATCATGGAGTCAGTCTGGGATCACATGAAGAGACACTGAGACAGAACAGGTTCATGCTGTTTACGGGTCTTTGTTAACCGATAACAGAAAACTATCAATGGCATTGTTTTTAACTTTACTTTTAGTGCCTAAAACCTTTGCACAGTGCTGGATATTTTGTTGCTAATTGCATTTCCTACTGATGGATTTAACTTAGGGGGAGGTATTTATATTTTTCATTTAATTAGTGTTTATTTAATTTCTTATCACTACATTTCATCACACATTAATTTATTTCACTGTCAATTAATTACTTAATCAAATTGTTTATTTTATTAATATAAATATTACCCATTTAACCTTGGACAGGCACCTGCTGTCTCTGCATTAATTCAAGCAATCAGATCGCTTCAATTTAAACAACATTTGCAAAAAGCAATAAACTCATTACATATCAGAAACAGATGCAACAACTTTCAACAAGAACAACCACATTAGCTTTCCTGCTAAAGTTTCCTTCTTATCCAACTGACAACCATGAACTTACGTCTTGAACCTTCAGTTGCAGAACAAACCACCAAACAAACACTCACAAGGGGAAAAGTGCGCTGGTGACTCAGTCTGCAGGCCAGTAGCTGCTGAACTGCAATACATTAAACAGGTTGTCAGTTTACCTGCAATTATCACTTTGGTCCCTTTTTGATGCTGATGTGGTCTCTAATCTTCTAAGAACACACTGTCTGCTAGTGTCTTGAAAGCCACAGTAGCAAGTTTGTTAAGTTTTCCTCTCATTCCCAGCCGTACACCAACAGCCTCTCCAGCCTCTGAGACAAGAAGACCAGGCGAGAAGGACCTTTTTTTCCTCATGGTAAGAAAAAATAAAAACTATTGCAAAAAAATGATCACTAAATGGATTTCAGTTGGACAAAGTTCAAGGTTGGGGAAAATCTTAATCATTACTGTCTGACAATATCTTCTCCAAACATTTCATACACATTTTATACACATCTTTCAAATTCAGCTTGGCATATTTGGTATTTTTGAACACGTTAGGGATCGCCACTAGAATTTAAAATAAGGTTCTACAGGTTTGAAAAATGTTTCATGAGCTTGTAATGACTGATTCACCTGGGAGCTGCTGCGTGTGAGGGAGATTGGAAACAATGCAAATGGAAACTTAGCAAAGCAGTGTTAACAAAGAACTACCACACTGACTTCTACTAGATATTACCAAGCAGGCAAGTCAAGACAGTGATGGTTAGTTGACCAGATTAGCTACCTACACACCTGTCTATCTACTGTGTGTTATCCAAACATGGAATGGTTTAATCAGTGGTGGAACGATCACAACAAAGATAAACATTCTGTATTTAGTTCTATTGAGGTTAGAGCCAAGGCATACAATTTGAAAGATAACCACAATTTACTACTGTTGCTCAACATCTGCGGATCAATGTATATGCCCAAATCTGCACTATAATCAACTACAATCCTGTTCTTAATAGTAAAAAAACCAGAAGATTGTGTTGTCACCTTACACTATCTGAAACGTCTTGATATTGTAAGCCCTATTTAACACATTTAGGAAATGCACAATAGATTGGCTGAACCATAGAGGCACTTGTGGAAACTGAACTATGAATAGTTTCGTTTTAGAAAAGGTCAGTCATGCCTCGTTTACAGAACATAATTGAATCATTTGCCTGGGAAATACATATAATTAGCTCATGAATGTCTAATTGATTTAATTTTAGACATTTACAAAGGAGAAAGTCAGAACAAGTTGCATTTAGTTGAAAATGTGCACATCTACAGTGCCAAGGCACCAAGTATTCACATGTTCACTACATCACACAGCGTGGTTACAGAGTTTTTGAGACAACTACAGTCAAACAAAATCCACGATAGTTGCTTATATAAATAGCTGATGTACACATCCACTGTCTGCTTCCATCCCTTCTAATATAAAGCAGGCTGACGGCAAATTTTTCCCAGATAATCTGCTGCAGGAGCTGAGTATAATGGAAGTGATGCCATCCCCACTGTTATTCCATTAATGTCAAAGACAATAAGGAAGACTGTCTTCAGTCACACCTATTGCAGCTTATTGCAAGTCACTGTAAACTTCTAGTCTTTCCATGACTAACACAGAAAAATTTCCCTGGTTACTTTACAATGCTAACAATATAGTGAAAGAAATAAACTCTATGCTTGAGGAAAAAACTGAAATTTTGGGAAATAGGGTTTCTTGGTAAGAGTTAGGTTAAATAAGAAGATATCACCCCCATGCCTGTGTGAAGCTGGAGCAAGGAGGTCATTAGCTTAGCTTGAAGATGGGAAGCAGAGGCAAAGAGCTAGCTGCTCTGTCAAAAGTTAAAATATATGCCTAAAACTGGTAAATTATTGTGCTTACATTCTGTTTGTGTATGGATTAAACAGAAGCAGTATAAAGTGTTATTCAGTGAGCCTCCGAGGTGGATTTTTGAAAACAGATGAGACTTTTGAGATAAAGAGCTAAGACACCTGCTGCCCCCTTCTACCAGTCTAATCTAAGCTGTAGCTCCATGCCCACAGAGAAAGTGAAAAGGCATTTCCTAAAATTTCTAACTATTCCTTTAAGGCCTGCGAAACAGAACTCAAACAGCAAATCTGCCTAATGATTAAAGACAATCACACAAAAACAAATGTATCTGCAAATGCCAACACTGTAAAATCAGCGTGAAAGCTCACTCAAAAGAACAAGAGACAATGATGACAGATGTCAGATTTAAAAAGGTTTTGAGCTGTGTTCATGCAATTCATAAAAATAAATAAATAAATAAAAACAGCAATTTTCCTACTTGAGGGTATGTTAGTATATTTTATCTGGTGAGATAAAATTCAAATTGTGCACAATAACTTATTCAGGTTTTTTAATTTTACAAGAAATTGACTATATCAAAAGAAAGTGGAGTGACCCTGAAAGTGTGTGATTCTGTGTGTGCGTGTGTGTATGAGCACATCCCCGGCAATGATCGTAAGTGATTTAATAAAAGTGCCATATTTCTTTTATCATGCTCTTTCTCTCACAACCTTGGGAGCTCTTTCCTTGAAAGAACAGATCCAATCTCCTTTTACAATACCCACACCAAGGCTTTGCCAGTCCTTGGCACAGATCAATCTCTGAGGCTTGAGCAGTGGAAAGTTAATCTGGAAGAGGGGCCTGTTCGTCTATGCTTTGACATGCTCGGCTGTCAGTCAAAAATCCCAGTGTGCACCTGCCCTGACAGCAGGAGAAGCTAACATCCCGATTGTCCCTCCCAGGACCCGACGACCGTCATCTCTTTATCATCTGTCAACCCCATTAAAAATTCTTGAGAAAAACAGGGAGGTTGAAAAAATATGTGACTCCTACTCTTCTGTAGATTTTCCATTTATATTGTAAGCCTTTAACTGACACTCACATCCTGAGCAACTTAAAGTATATACTATGGAGCGTGAAATTTACTTAAGTATCTGCCCACATATATGATATTCCACCTCACAGATGATCCATTTCCTTAACTTTAACATTTAGTTTCCATTTTGCAATCTCTCCTTATATTAAAGACATGTACGGAGTGTGCCTATAAAAAAAGCGAAGCCCAATCCACAGGGCAGCAACAGGAGCTCTTTAGTCTGTTGTTATGTGTTGGGATCAGACTCCATATTAGTGCACTTACATCACTGTTGAAAACAACCAATATAGTACTGTACAATACACTGCATAGTGTAAAGTTCAAAGCCATGATAATGTGCTGTGACAATACTGTCACCAAAAGATGATGTAGGATAAACGCACTGGGAAAAAAACTACACTAAAGAGAATGGACATAGTATGGTATGTTAGGAAGGAGCTTTTTAAAGGGCCATTTCATATTTTTTGACAAGATACATTTGTGAGAAAGAGAAAAGTTAATTAAGAGTTAAGTCAACTAATTTGTTGAAAATATATTTTTGTGCTTACATTGACTACCTATACTAATATTTCACACCATCTAAAAAGATTTTCTTGTTTGGTTTTAGGCATTTATCCAACATCCTCATCCTAAGCAAATTAAGCAAATATGTAACAAAGTTTCAAAACAAACAAATAAATTCCCTGCATTACAAGCATTTAATAATATAATGCAAAGTTCAGAAATATAATGATTTGCAGTGACAATAATATATTGACACCAAATGATTATGAAGCAATGACATGTAACAGAACAACTGAATTTTTTTATTTTTTTTTTTTTTAAAAAGGGCCAATTCATAAGTTTCTACATTTTAGGTAAATTAAAATACTGAATATATTATGAGTTTGTTTTATTGATGGGAAAATGTATTGACTGTGGGTATGCTAGTATTTTACACGCTATGAAAATATTTCAGTAATTGTTATGCTATAGCATCTTGTTTTACAGAGCTGTCAGCCCAAAGTACTGAAAGCAACAACAACTGAGCAGAACAACAAACAGGGGAATTATATTAAGTGACTTGATGTTTTCATGGCAGTGTCAGGTGTGAGCAGAATGTCACGTTGTAAATCCGTAGCCAAACTGGAGCCAATAAAAAGGATGGATCCCCGTAACCTGAGTCAGTACAGAGTCAACAAGTCTGGGCTGTGACAGGTTTATTGAGCCCATTCATTCAGGGAGACGCACCCTTAGCTGCTGTGCACACAGATAAGGGATGATTGCAGAGGAATGCAGCCAAATACAGAAATGCAAACCTGAGGACAAGTGACATTCAAAATGAACACATCTGAGGAGGAGCAACGGCACGAAGGACAAAAAATGTCCCTCTATCTTTGTATCTATAACTATCCGTCTCTGTTTCTACCTATTGACAGAATCTCAGTCGCCAAGGAAGTTATGGTCTCACAAAACTAAAATAAATTCAGCAGAAGTAAGTTATCCCTTTTCCTCTACTTTATCTTCATCCATGAAATATCTACAAATCTCAGATGGTAATTCTCGCCTCGGGGCTCAGTAATTTGGTCTGGTGGACAGACCAGAGTTTACAGTAGCTTTGATCATCCGAAACAGCTTGGAGGGATGTGACACTTTCCCTGCTCATGAGTCCATGGTTTTTTGTCAATAATTGCTGTTGGAGGAATTATAGAACACTGTTGTGGAGAAATGAAGGGAGGTGCTGTTGCTGTTATTTATCTTTTAATGTGTATCTTATTTGTTGAGAAAGTGTTTCTTCTTGTATTATATATCTGAAACTTTAAAGACAGGCTAGTGAGCTGATTCCAACTGTGGTGACTCATGTATTAAAAGTTAGAAACTCTTTGCTCTGCGAGGATATAACTGTCTCCAACTGTTATAATTCCATTAGAGTAAGGTCTGTGAAGAATTTTGCTGCTGACATTTATAATCTAATCATTGTTTATACAAATGGACTGGCCTGTGGTGTTTAAAAACAGATACAGACAAGGCATTATCATTTTAAAGCAGCATTACTATTTCCAGAGGTTGTAGTCGAGCTTGCTCAGAAAAGACAGTTTGAATTAGGGTTAGGACTGAACAACTGATAAACAATATTTTGTAGAGAACCAAGATAAGTATTGCCCTCTGTTCTGAATTTAAGATTTCCAGAGCATCATCAGAGTAAAAGAAAGAATCAAACACATGATAAACACAGACTGAAGGGCAGAATGCCACAAAGAAATACGTTTTACAGTGAGACTACGCAAGTTTTCTACGCAAATTTCATTGTGGGACTTTGCCACTACAGCCTTACTTGGTGTGGAATGGCAATCTTATGGAAGCTAATGTTAACTAATGTTACAAAACTTAATTAGTTTATTGCTACCAGACAGTACTGAGTAACATGACTTCACTAGCACGACTTTTACCTGCGTTACGGTTATGCTATATTTTTAGCATGTCACAGATAGACATTTCTTAGCTTACCTCACAACAAGTTTCTTTTCCATTTGCTCTCAGTCTGAGTGCCTAATAATTATGCATTTAAAGCAAAGGAATTCCACTTATCTGACCCAAAGAAAAGATCCATAAAATCTGTGTTTCTTCATGCCATTTTATATAGTCACCATTAACATATTATTGTTTGGGATAGAAGCACTGAGATTTAACAACGTAGACGTAAACTGTTTCAGTTTATAAGCAGTACGAGGTTGTGGAAAGGGTCCTAGCCAAACCACAATCATTAGTAAAAATTAGTGGGGTCCCACAGGCAAATCCTCTCAGCCCTGTCCTTTTTGAAAAAGACATCAAGCACAACACCAAGCGAGAAACAAGCATCTGCCAACTGGTATATATATTATTATTTTTTTGATTGTAAAGTCATTTGAAGGAAATGTAGGTATCAGAATCTGCACTCACTTAAGCAGTTGCTCTTGTACAGTTCCACTTTGATCATTTGTACCTTTTTTGGAATAGCAATGTCACTATTACCCTCAAAAAGTAGTTGAACATACAGTAGTAAATGTAGCACAGCTGATTTTAAAACTTCCATCCAGATCACATCTCATGCAGCTTTTTAATTACACTTTAAATTGTATCTAGTCTGCAGGATTTTTGCTTACATTGTCTCAGGTTACCTCTGTACTGCTTTTCCTTGAGGTATGCTTATAAAAGTCAGAACTAAACCACAGGAGGGAGGCCCACTAATTTGTTTCCACTTGATTTGAAGGCTGTATGTCTAAAGAGGGACATCTTCCTTTCCTCAGTGGCAGGTATTTTTCAATGGTTGAGTGGCAGATTACCACATTAAATGAACCGCGAGAACTATTGTTTGTGATCTGAAGACCGTGAGACCAGTACATTATTTTTTCAGTCATTTGGGTATGTATTGTCTTTATGGCTGAATATTTATAGATGATATTTGAGCAATTTAACACACAACTTTAAAACACTTAAATGTGACAGATTTTTCTTTACCAATAAGAGTATGTCAGCAAGAAAATGAAGACTACAGATGAAAATTTGTGTTTTGGCTGAATATGACATATTTACATCATATTGTTTCTTATTAATTTGTGTTGTCCCTAAATGTCCATGTTAACATGATACAAATAACATAATTACTAGTACATAATTGTGATTGGCCCCAGTGTTTTTGACACACACAACCACTGCAGACAATTGGTACGTCACCATGGAGATGCTCACCGTGAAGCTCACATCCTGCAAACTAGCCTTTGATCAGCATATCGCAGCAGCTGCCATATTCATAAGCTCTACTCTAACTGCCTGCCCTGGACTCAAACCATCACTTCCTGATTTCTCCAACTATCAAACATCCGGCAAATAGTTTTAGCCAACCGACACTAACAAATCAACAAAAAGTTAGCTTAGACAGTGTGTCAGTCAGTAAGCAATCAAACAGCCATCAAGAAAAGCGCAACAACTCAATATAGGTCTACAAAGTATTAATGAATGGACGATGGCCCCGATCACATAATAACTTTTTTAATATCCATAAAATTCATTTAAGCATTGTACGACCTCGTATATATAACCGAAACATAGCCGTGCTGATATTCAGTACATCACTCCCTCTCGTGTCATATTGCTTTTCTACAACAGTTCTACGAGCACCATATTAGTTAAATAAGCAACAACATATTATGACTTGTTTGTTAATTTCATTATTTATTTGGCAACACCAACACAAATAGTTCCGCAACGGGACTGGTACTGGACTCTTGCTAAGCAACACATAAACATTTTCCTGAGCTGCACTGTGCACACTAGCATGCTACTTTGTCTACACCTTACCTCAGGTATGCGCTGAATTATCCAGGCTTCTTTGGATTTGAGTCAAAAGTTATTTCCGTAAGTATATTCATCTTTGCAAAGTTTGTTACAATCTAAGATAGACAACGACCGGTGATGTAGCGCTGATTATTGGTTAATAGAACACCTGTGAAGCGGAGTGATACATGTGGTTAAAAGTCCCAGTGCTGTATATAAGGGCTTTGTCTGTAACAGCCTATCAGCACTCATGGAATGCCTCTAGTCCAATCAAATTACTTCGGTCGGAACTAACTGTTGTATAACATGCATCATCAATGACACAGGGGACAAATTTTATCACACACAGATTACAGTAACTACACATTTTCCAACATATGAGAGATTACAATAACATTGCTATATCTTTAAATCCCTGGTCCCGCTCAACAAACAGAGAAAGGTGTACTACTCACCACTCAGAAGTTCATCCACCGGCCCTCGCGTCGCCCTCAGCAACATCAATATCAGCACTGCTCAAGTCCACATTCCTGGCTCCGCTGTTCGCTAGTCCAGCTAACGTTAGCCCCCAGCTGCACGTCAACATTGCTAACAGTCAATGAATTTGAGGTATAGGGAGTAGAACCTAACTAATGTCGTCAGTTGAGCAGTAAACTCATAATGTTCTTTTTTTTTTTTATCCTTCCTCTTCTTAGCGTCGTTTTTTTGTTTGGGCTCGCTAAACATTTTGCTGCTAACGTTATGTCAATTTGCTGAAGAACACTTGCTTCTTGCTAAACGGCTGAGAAAAAAATTGACGTACATTCACGCAAGTTATGTCAAATGACAGGAGCATGCTCATTGGTCGAATTGGGATTTCCCAGCATGCCTTACTTCATATCTTTTGAGAAGAAAGTAACCAAATGAAATAAGTGGTGTGAGAATTAATAGCTATTTTCAATAAAACATACAGTTTTGGAACATAAAGGGCATTAAAAGACTCAAAAACATGAGTTTGATGGGCCCCAGTGTAATGCCCTTCTATTAGCCAGATCATTCACACAATTATCTGCCAGAAGATATTGTAATGGATATGACAAATGTGTGAATCTAGTAGGATTTTTACTATCTAAAACAACATAGAGATTTGGTTCATTCTCACACT
Source organism: Seriola lalandi dorsalis (assembly GCF_002814215.2). Lineage (NCBI taxonomy): Eukaryota > Metazoa > Chordata > Actinopteri > Carangiformes > Carangidae > Seriola > Seriola lalandi. Next base: position 740,729 of record NW_019524887.1, on the reverse strand, counting down.
TGAAAACAACAATGTCATTTGTTAAGCAATCACAGTAAGTACAATACAATTCCCACTTTTACTCAGGCCTTTGATGGAGACTAAATTTTGTCTTGTTATAGTCCTGCTTTAAATGTAAAGTCTAAGTGTTCTCTTCCGCCAATAGCTGTTAACTTTAATGACTTCAATCACCACAGTTGACTTGTTTTAGAGACATCAGTCTGCAGCTCTATCTTGAGCACAAACTGTTTTCCACTGCCCTCAAACGTGCCTCGATTGCATAAGAAAACACCTGACACAATCGAAACTGAATTATGTTTTCTTCCCTCACCCTGGTTGGAAATTGGCACAGGAACTGAAAAACTGCTTTTCAAAAAATACTATTGAATGTCAATTTTTCAATTTCCCAATTTTTTGTTGTAAACACAGTCACATCCAATCTTAAAGTGGAAATATCTGCCTGCTTTTACCCACTTCTGTGTTTCCTGGTGCCATGCCAGTCTCTCATGGTTTTGTAAATCCAGCAATGAATATGTGAATATGATTTTTACACACAGAGATAAGCTGACACAACTTGATCTCCCACTCTCAAGGTATTATTTCTCAGCCGTCAGAATGATTTGTAGAATCAGGTTATCATTTATAATCATATATAGACGTTGTAATTCAGCTTAAGCACAGTAAAAGGACAATTCCTGTAGTGCTACACATTTGATTTTATTCTAATCCTTTTTTGCTGGCAAAGCTGAGCTGACAGCTAAAGTCATCCACACTTTTGGTCAACAGATGTTAATGTTTATTTTGTAATAATGATAAATAAGGGCTCCCAGTGGACGGCATCAAATGGACCACAGTAATTACATTTGGGTGACGGGTTGGCTCGCAAGAGAAAAGTTGCAGTGCGTGTTAAGTACGGCCTCTGTTTCATTTCTTTAGACTGCTTCATGTTCAGCAGCCTAATTTGAATCTGCTTTTATTTCCTGTTACAGTGTTTGTTAATATCAAAAGCTGACAGGAAATAAAATGAAACCCCAAGCTGTTACCTAGCAACACAAATCCAATGAACAGGAGAAGGATTATCCTTAATGTTAACACCCCATCACTATACAGTTTTATAGTTTTTTTTGTCAGCTTTGAACTTGTCACTAGCATCCTCTTTAGATGTTTAATTCAATTGATTTCATTTGCTATGCTACACATTCTGTTAACACATCCATGACATGCTGTTTTGTGTTAGATGACAACCACAGTACCATACCCATCACATTTAACTACACTGATTTGATAATCCCTTTACAAGCAGAATATATGCCACTGTGTGGATTGAAGATACTATACTAAAAGAGGTTTCTCCACCCCAGTCCAAACAGGTTTAGGTTTGAAGGAAGAGGCCCTCTTCATCAACTGATAGGAAACATGGTCGCAATAGGGACTGAACCAAGGAAAAAAAAAACTCTCAAAAATATATAGATATATGAATAAAGCTGTAAAAATCATCCAATTAGAGCAAGAATTTCCACTTTGGTTCAACATTTGTGAGTTGGAGTTTTGATTAATACTAGCAGCAGCCGGTTGACATTAGAGTGTTACAGCCTCACGGTGCATGGGCCCCATTGTGCTGTTTCAAGTCTTGGCACTAATGAGACATTTTCAAAAAGATGCTCTAAGAAATATGATGTAGCTGTATTGTATTTTCTTGGCAGAATTGCGCTCCAGATGTGGTAGATCAGTTATTTAAAATGAAAAACATGGGAGTAACTATAGACACCAAGTACACAGTGTTTTGTGTAGCACAGCCTTGTAAATATGTGTTTGTGGCTCCACATAAAAACTGTCTGTTCCCTGTATCAGTGAGAGGGAAAAGTCAACTGAATAAGAGTGTGTTGGACAAAAGCAATCACTTGAATAAAGAAGTGAAACATGAGTGAACATGAGTGTGCTCCACTGAATCAAGTAGACTAATAATAGAAAAACTGAAATTTTGGCCACTGGCAGAGTCAGTGGGTTGGCAGGGTTGTGGTTCATAGTGCTCTTGCTTGAAGGAGACGGTACTCTAACGTTCGACGTACAGTATTGGTTTCATCTCCTTTCAAGATTTACCAGAACTCTGACATCTACTGTTCAACTGTCACGCTGTACAAGACTTGAAGTTATAGTAATTCAAGAATTCAATGCTGCACAATGCTGACAGAATCATTCGAGTTGCTACATGGGGAAGTGCTTAACATCGGCACTCTCCAGGGATCAATATCTCAGGAGATCCATACTGTGTTTCCTAAAGCATGCCTTTAGGAAACCCAGAGAGTTGGTGTGAGTGCATCTCTGACCTTTGAGATGCTTCCTGTCTGGCTGACCTGCATTGATCTGACCTGGAGGAGAGTTTCAGCACGGAACCTGTCAGTTGGATATCTGTGTGTCCTTAAAGTGTGTGTGTGCATGCATACGTGTGTGTACTACAGCAGTGGATGGCTAAAAAAGTCCTCAAGGCCATGACACACACACACGCACGCACGCTGTGAAATCACACCTCCTCACAACAGAAAATGAGTCAACATTCACGAGTCAACAGAGCGGCACTGCAAAAAGTGTGAATCTTAACACGGTTAGTCTGTTTGGAGTCATACAATTCTGTTTTTCTTTTAACAATCCACAGATATAGTTGGCTTATTTTTTTATATCATCCCACTTTTTTATTTATACATTAGTCAGTATCTTATTATAAGCAACATCACTTGTCACAAGCCATAGTTTACAATATAATGATCTTGGGAGCAAAGATTTATTTTCAGACTCACTGTGACATTAAATTGCTTGGAAACTTGCTCATTTTTTACACTGTAAAAAGATCTGCCTCCCTCATTAACCTCACAAGAAGACATGGGTCAAATCTGGCTGCTCGACAATTGCGTTTGCTTCATAATTAACTTCTATTCTTGGATTTCACTGTATCTACTAAATGCTATTTGAAAATCTTATTGTTTACCAGTGAATTTTTGTCAGATTCTTATCTTGCCAATCTCTTCTTCTTGCACTAATTATCATGTTTATTTCAGAACAAGTAGATTCTGACAGGATGTGAAACTTTGAGTTACTTATATTCTGTCCTCTTGCTGTATTTTATACACACACACATTCAGTTTTCATCTGAGTGAGGAGGTTAGTCAGTTGTTAACAGGCTGCCAATTAAAGGTGTAACTCATACTTTTGAGCTTGACTGCCTGTGGTTAATGGTCCTCGTATTATTAAGATGGGTTTATTATCTTGTATATGAGTTTGCACCCATTTAGGCCTCCTCTTATATGTTATGATGGACTTTTTTTTTGTCAATCCTTATATTATCGCTCTAACTCTTAATTGATCTCTGCAATAGCTTTCAGAATTATGTAAGTTTAAATGACATGTAAAGTAGCGCAGAGTCAGTACAATAGAAGTTAGATAAGGAATGTCACATCACTTTGAAAGTTAATGTCATCTGCCTAAAGAAAACTGTAATAGCTCATTTTACACAGCTCTGATCCCTAATGTCATCTGTATTCATGTCCCACTCACTTCCAAAGAGGAAAGAAAACACCTTCACATTTAGTAAAGCATGATGATACTATTAATCTAAAAAAAAAAAGTTTTGTGTAACTGCATGAGATCACTGATATTTGTTCACAAACTTATGAATCAACTTTTGTTCACAATTAGCACCACAAATGCGCTCAGCTTTTCTCATACTTGTGCCAATATTTTTAGTTAGTATAACAGGCTACATCCACCAGCTGTTCTCATAAACGTCTAACACCTCTCGGTTGACACTAAGTCACAGTGTCATTTCCTCCAAACTACTGAAACATATTATTTTTCAAATAAAGAGGCTTAATCAGTTTCACATGACAAATATGATATCAGTTTTCTCGGTGTCCGTTTGTCATTTCATTATGTGATGCAGGAAAGTTTATTTTACGCTGTGTTATCGATATAGAGTCCAAGGTGTAAACAATGTGTTTTTTTCTGTTTTTTGCGCCTTAACGAAGATCATTTTGAAGTTGAAACCAGTCAGTGTTTTAAACCAATATACCTGACTAAATAAAGCCTTCTAATATCACTTCTCTACTTCTCTCCTTGCTCTGCTTAACACTGGCTGATTAACTGCTAATGAAGTGCACTGTCAACATTAAAACATAGTGAATACCTCATAGCCTTACTGCACAAGAAATATCACATCACTTCTAAAGTTATAGTAGTAGACTGTTGATTGTAACTCGCTATAGTCAAAACCCAGTAAAGCCAACACATAAACCAAAGCATGAAGCTCTCATGAGCTGTTGTCAGCAAGTGTACAAGGATGCTGTCCCTTGCTGAGAGTTATCAGGAAAAAAAATCACATATCTTTTAATGTGATTAAAGCTCTGACAAACAGTAACAGTGATGTAGAATGGGTAGAGCAGGAAATGAGAAAAAAAGTCATGTTGGCCTTATAAAGGACAATGAAGTAAGTCTTTTCTGGCCGAAAAGCACTGTTGCACTCACATCTATGAGTTGAAGTGACCGCACATGAAATTATAGTGTGATGTTACCTCATTTTTGACGTATTTCAGTGTTTCCTTTTGGCTGCAGAGAAGAGAAACTAACCAATCTGTCATCCTGCAACCACACATACACAGAACATTGCTTTTAATGAAAACAATACTTTTATTTAGCTTATGTATAACTTCTTATTTACACAAACAAATGCTTATTAAAGTTATCTACTGCTGTCAGTATAAATGGATCTTTACTATTACTATAACTAGAGAGGAGGAGAATGGGATGCTGTGCAAATACAAAATACACAGATGTACAGTTACAGTAAAAATGCTATTAGGATAGCCAACATTCATGCACGAGAGCTGTTATCCTTGGGCATACAGAACGTATTGCACTGAGTAAGGCATACAAACTGTTGCTGATGTTACAAAAAAGCTAATATCTCAAAGTACTAAGTTAAAGGCAACCAAATTTGCTGTTCGCCAAAGTACTTTGACTTAGTACTTGCAGATATTCTATGACCTTGATGACTGAGAATCTTCATTGACACAAAAAAGCCAAGTGCAATAACTATACAGGTTCATTATGGTTCACCACATTTCTCATTGTCTTGTACAAGGTCAAACTTTTGAAAGGAAAAGTACAAAGACAAATTGAAAGCTAAGTGGAGTTAGTGAAAGGCAGGAATAAATTAGCAGATGATGATGAATAAATGGCAAGGAAAGAATGGAAACAAAACGAACAATTAGTGAACACAGTCAAAATATGAATAAATTAGGGGGGCATGAATAAATGCAATACTGAAAGAGGAAATCATTATAAATATGAAGACTTCATTTCGAAAAAGCTTTCTTTTCAGAGTGAAAAGAGAACTGCAGAAATTACTCGCAGTTCATTGTTCAGGATTCCGGAAAGTTGCAAAGTAAAAGTGCCATTATTTAGTCCAAAATGTGCGTCTGCAGTGTATTCCATAATGCAATGAACTTGTTTTAATTTGTGCTGTCATTTATTTTTATGGAGAGCGTCACATTCCCACATGGGGAATATCTTGATGGATCAGCAGGCAAAATAACGAGATGCCATTAAATGAATTTATATAAAATGCACAAAACTAATCAGGGAAATGAAATAAATAAATAAATAAATAAATAAATAGAATTCAAAAGAACATTCAGGTGAAACCATCCATTTAATCCATTTTTTCACAATTTCCCTTTTGTTCCTCCGCCTAAGAGGTGTCCTCAGTTTTAATGATGTGGAAAAGTGTAACGTTGAAGAGGACCTGGTGGCCGTTGTTCCAGCCGTAGAGGGTGCGGTCCCTGGCGTTGTAGTCCAGCATAGACAAGTGGAAGTACTGGTTATGAAAGGGAATGTCTGTATACTCGTAGGTGGAGGTTTTAGTGGAGTAAGCGTAGTAAACCTTGGCGCCAGTAAGGTGGGAGTTAGTGATGTAGAGTGTCCCACAGATCATAAAAGACTCGCCGGCGTTCCTCTTTGAGTATTCTGTGTTCCACGTGTTGAGGATTTGGAGCGTGTCAGGGTTCAGCTGGCTGATGACAATGTTTCCAGCGTTCTGGTTGGTTGCGTACACGGCCCACAGGCCCAGCTCGTCCGCCATCAGGTCGATGTCTGAAAAGCCTCCCCAGGTGTAGGGGTACACATTATGGAAGCCTGCCGACTCCAGAGCCCTCTGTGTGACCACGCGGCCCGTTTCGAAGCTGTACCTCACTATGATGTTGCTCTGCATCTTGTTGTAGTACAGAGAGCCGTTGTACACCACGTGGTTAGTTCCAGCCCATTTGAAAGGAAGGTTGTACGTTCTCGACTCGACTCCTGCCACAAAATCAGCGATGGATTTATACTCTTTTACAATCTTGTTGTTGGTGTAGCTGTCCATGTACCAGACCTGGAGACAAATGAATACAAAAACACAACAATCCTGTGATTTTCAGGTACAAGAAGCTCCAGGTGGTCGGTCCAAGGTGTCTGTAAATTTAAAAGAATCTCTGATATCTTTAATATGTGCATGAAAAAAGTATAAGAAACAGGGCATTCACTAAAAAAGAGAATGTCAGAGCACAGGAGCTCCATCAAAGGGGATATAAATACACCCAGTGACTGAAGATGTCTTGGAGGCCAAACCGTTAATGATGGATTTTATTCTCTTGAAACTGAGGGAGGGCAACTTGGAAACAGAAAGAGACTTTTTGAATTCATAATCTCAGATTTCAGCGTCCAAGTGTACTGAATGAGGATTTTAATATTTGAGGGGCTTTATTATTTATTTATTATTTAATAAAAGAGAGAAATGATTTTTTGACCACTAGTGGTGCTATAGAGAAAGGTTTTGAAAATTAGGCCTGGAGCTTGTACCATGAAGCACGATTAGTGGGTCATCCGGCTGCTTAACTCAGGTTTTCTGGTAGCACAAGGCTGGCTCACTTTTAGATGGAATAGATCGCTATGGCGACCTCTGCTGCGCTGCTAACCAGCACTGCAGCAGAGGACCAGATTAAAAACTATCAGCTGACCAATCAGATGACTGGAAACATGGAATAATCACTCCTACAGCATCCTGACATGGACAAAAGAGTTTGTAATAAGGTGTCAAGTAATAAAGAGCAGTCTATTTTCTTATAGATCAGTAGGATTGTTTTGCTGTTTCAGGCTTTTTCATTTGAGCAAAATGACGATTGTAGTTGCATGATTCTTCCATTACTGTCAGGACTCCTCACAGTGTTGATGTTTTTACATTCCTATTCCATCACTGCAGCTCAGATTAACATGAGAAGACACTGTGATGATAACTGGAAATAAAAACTTTGCCCTCTGTAGTCTTTTATTAGAAAAATAATTCACACGCAGTTAAATATTTCCCATGATCATAAATGCAACATCTCAGTCAAACAGAACTCATCAGACATGAACTACTGTTCTTCTCCTCTCCGCTTTGGCAGCAGAAACAATATCTGTTTTTTATGTGCATCAAATATTCATACATACAAATACTCAATTTAAAGCAAAGACATTTATGATAATTCCTTGAACTTCTTTATGGCCTTAACCATGCTTTAATATTTGAATATTATTTGTAGTTATAATATAAATCACTTAATTTATGGTTCTGATTACGCCCATTTGTAATTAATTCGACCTTCAAGTGAACGTGTTCATAGCTGGATAGGTAAATCCAGAGGTCTGAGTCAGTTTATAACCAGCTTCGTTATAACAGACAACCAAAGTTCAGTGAAACCAGGTATAACCCCAAGTGAACCAGGCTAAGCTTGCTTTATGGTACAGGAACCACACCTCTGTTTGTTTGTATCTGTTTATATCTGTATATGTTTGCGTACCAGCAGGCGGATGAGACCGTAAAAATTTCTGCCTCATGGTATGACACCAAATGACAGTTGGTGGTGGTAACTATTTTATTTTATTTTATTTATCCTTTATTGAACCAGGAAGGTCCCGCTGAGATACAATATCTCTTCTGCCAGGGAGTCCTGGACACGAAAAAAAAAAAAAAAAAAGAAGGTTTCATATAAAACTACAAAAGGAAAAACAGATTACATCACAAGAATATACCAAAAGAGAGAAAACAAAGACAAAACATACAGAGATCAGGGGCTGAAAAGAATCGTGGCAAATAATGGCACATGTTAAAAGCAATGACATTGTTCAATAAAAACAAGATGAATTAGTTAGAGAGCAGACATGCATGTGAACAAAGGCATTTCCAAAACAAACAATGTTCAAAGCAAATAGAAAAGTTATGTAGTCCTGCATAATGTCTGTGATGTTTTGCCTGACTAAATAAAGGCTTTTTCTTTTCCGTGACTCTGTTTTTTTCAACATGAAGAGCAACTTGTTTGTGGATTTACTGCATGGGAAACTGCCATTTGGCCTCTGCAGTATAAGTGTATTAAAAAAAATGGCTTTGCAAATGCTTTTATGGGGAAGCAAACACATTTAACAAGTTTGTTCAGTCTCAAGGATCTACACAGTTTATTTTGATGTGTAACCCTGAATGCACTGTAAACAAAATATCTTTCTTTACACACTTTTTAATTGACAAAGTGCCAGACATCTTATGGAGTATGCACTGGCTTTTACAGGTTCTGTAAAGCACTATGTTGAAGGCTCTGTGGCAAGTAGAAAATAAAGTGCAGACTCTTCCAGTGAATTTGGTTATTTTCCACAAGTGATATCATGTTTTATGTTTGAACTCAGCATCTAAATGTATGAAAAACTTTTATGGAGTATGATGTTGTAATTCAACAACATCTTTTCCCCTGCTGAACAACAGGAGGGAAGCGGTTGTATGTAAATTATTAAACCGCTCAGTGTTGCTTCAAAGCGTTGCAACATAAAGAAAAGCACATTAAATGGGCTCACCCGGTTGTTTTTGGGAGACGCCTGTGGGTCGGTCATCCAGGCTCCAAATCTGGTCCCTGATGTTTTCACTGTCAGCGGCCCAGTGATCTTCATCAGCTTGCCACATGCTGCAAACACATCACACGGATCTGGTACACAAACAGCACAAAACTTCTCTCTCTCCACATGATAAAACTACAGCCAATGTTATGGTTGGAATAAACTGGAATAGATCTCAAAGCGCTGGACTGCTTAAATCTGGTAGTGGCTCATTTTTCAATCAAAAAGGTTTTGGTTGTTGATGTTCTGTGAGCAGCATCCGTGCACCACCGCATGTTTCTTCTGCTCTTATAGAAATACAGCGGATAACCAGAGGAAATGCCACAATACAACAACTTGTCAACCCCTGAACATTTATCCCACATGGTTTGATATTTGAAGTAGTTTGAGCTGTACTTTATTCATCTTGCCAGACATTTTAATTGTGCCAAATGACGGTCGGCTATCACCTGCACTTAAGCTCGCAAGTTCCCTATCAAGTGTTTAACTGCTATTTTACTCAATCAAAGCTCAAGCACAATGAATGCTTGAGTAATCATCGCCAGCTCAGACAGATTTTCAGCCACATCCTATTAGCATTCACGTTAGCTATTTAGGTTGACACTTTGACAGGCCCCATCAATGTTGATAACCTGGCAGTTGGCAAATTGGGGCTTTAGTTATGCAAACCTCTATCAGAGGCAAAGCTGCTCTGGAGGCAGAATTGATCTTATTAGCTTTGAGTTTGACTTAAATGAATGGACCAAAGAAACCACAGCCTTTTAGTGTCCGGCTGCAAATGGCTATAAAGCAACCAGAAGGAATCAAAAGGGAAAAAACAAACATATGAAATAAAGTTATCGATCAAGTTTTTGTATAAGCCTGGGTTGCACTTTTTCACTTAGCAGTACATAGCGTCTTGATGCTACCACTGTTTACCTTTAGCTCGGGAAAATTTTATGTGGTTCTGTAAATAAACATTTTCCCAAAGCAGTTCTACTCTGTCCCTTATTCTGTATCTAAACTACCTATCTGCTGTTAGCTGCTAGAAATGTGCCTAATGATCCCTTTGACATAGACTAATCTTGGGTCACCATGCCGACTTACTGAGTTTACTCATACAGTTGCGGAGCCGATTTTCCAGGTTTAAGACCCTCTGTTGCAGCTCCTCATAGTCGTAGGCTCCCATCTCCTCCTGGATGCCCATCAACACACCAGACAGGTTTCTGATCTCCTCTTTGAACTGGGAGATGAGCTTGGCGTCTGTCTTGTACTGCTCCAGGACAGGGATGAGCGGCTGCAGGGACTCCATCTTTCCCTTTAGCTCCTAGAAAACACCAAGAATACCCCACTGCAAAAATACCTGTCTTAACAACTCTCGCAATCTGGCAGAACAATTCAGTTTGTTTTCAATGCAGCAGTTTCAGGATGTTTTATGCTAACAGGGCTGACATCTTTAACTGAGGCTGATATAATATTCAGGGAAACTGAAGCATGCTATCTCCTCACCTCTGGGACTTGTTTTCACTTGTGTAAGAAAATTAAGTTTGTAAGACTCAGTATCTGGAGATAGGTAGCTCAATGTCAAATATATAGATACTGCGATACCTGCATCTTCTTATAGTAGTGGGTCAATACCTGATAAAACTAAAGAACAGGGTTCCACCATTGGGTTGCAAAAAATGCAGACTTCTTCTCCCTCTTACTAATTCATTATTATAAAAAAATACCACTGCTTGAGGGAAAACAGCATAATTTTGTTTTCTTGCATGATAACACAAAAAAACATTACACTTACCATAATATTTACTGAAAAAAAATATCTATACCAAAAGTTTATCACGAGAAAGAGCACACAGTGTTGTAAAAAGAGAGAGGAGGAGGGAAAGGGTCTAGTAAGAATGAACACACTTCACTGATGGATAATATTAGCGATAATTATTATTGTAATTGCTCTATTTATTATTGTTATGTAAACGCAATGTCGATTATACAATGTCAGATTATACACAGGTCCTATAGCCTCTATAGAAATACGTTCACAATGAAAATTATCTTCCATTATTAAATCTAAATCTAAATTTTTTGAACCGGCCATCACCATCAACTTTTAGGATTTTTTTTTTTTTTTTTACAGTGGAATTAAGAAGCATAATAACCGAACTGGAATTTTTAATAAACCTAACAGATGATATTGGCTGTGACAGAAAACTACTCTTACTGTCACAACAGTGCTGTTGAAGTTTCTAGCCCATGTAACTTTTCTGCTTGGTCACATCTTTAAAAACATCTCTTTCCTTTAAACAAATTGATAATGAATATACTTCACTAAGCAATCAGGAAGTGTGTTGTCACTCTCACTGTTTTTATATGCTGGACACTCCCCTCACATCCTGTCTGGCTCTTAAGACAACCTTGTCCTTGGCTCGCCAGTAGGAGACCTGCATTGGTCTCATCAGGAATGAAAGTTTATCAGTTCAGATGGTTCTCAGACATCTTTAGAAGAGATCCTTACCCTGAATCTCCTGTGAGGTTTCTAGCAGGCGTGAACATAAAACAAAAATTATACCTGAAAGTTTTTGTTGACGAGTGTCTTCCTGTCCGATTCGATCTGTCGGAACTTTGACCGCAGGCCTTTGATCTGGCTCTCCATTCTCATGATATACTGAAAATCCCTCTGCGTCCGAAGGTTCAGCACCTCGATTGACTGCGACATGTTCTGCACCTTTTGAAAAGAATGAAACAGCGCTGCATTGATTTTTCCGTCCACCACGGGATTAAAATGTCCTCCATGTTCAGCCGTTCAGTAGCCTGCCATGCTCCAGCGTCCCAAGGAATAAATCAACATTCTGACCTCCAATGTGATTGTCTTTTACCCGTCCATATGTGAGCTGAATAGAGCTTTGGATAAATTTTACATGGACATGGGGCTGTTGCTCTGTTTTCTCTCACTATTTAAACATACATATCACTTTATCAGTTATAATTTAAAACAAACTATTGAATCTGCTGGGTTTGATGACATTTCAGTGCATTTAGTTGAAACAGAAACCTTACAGTGTCTCTCTCTGGTTTAACAAAAGCTCAGTAGGTTCATAGGGCGTCTGAGCAAGAAGAAATATGGCCCTTTCTCTCTTCTCTCTCTTTGACTATAATTGCAACCAACCAACATTACTGGAGCACATCACTAGCAAAGTGGCACAACACTCACACATTGTGTGTTCTGCATACTTTTCTGGCTGTGGTGGAGGGATCCTAAAATGGCCTCACTGAAGCCCTGCGGCAGCTTAGTACATTAGTGTCAAAGGCCCCAATGAATGACAGAGAACACCCTTTGGCATACAACATTAAAATGTAGGCTACAGCAATGTTTCCTTATATGGTATACTAATTTAGGAAAGTGACTCCAGCGCCGTGTTGTTTGTTTGTTTGTAGATAATGCATTAAATCCCTACTGTCATGGTGGTGAAAAAAAACCCAAAAAACAACTAACATTTGGAATTAAATTTGATGTTTCTACTTCAGTTCACAATGTTGGCTGTCGTGTTCAGAGCTTATTTTATGAAATCAATTCAAAATGCATGCTTTAAAAAAAAATAAAAATACATGGTGGTAGATGTGGAAAAAATAATACAAATTCTTCAAAAGCTGAGGACAGTCCACTTCCTGTTAAAAATAACGTACCCAATCAAATGCGTAAAGCCTGGTAATACTATACTCCAAACCTTAGAATTAGCCTTTATTGGTTTGTTGCAAAAAAACAGGGGCACTCGAGTTCTGTTAAGGTGAGATGGAGAGCATTTTCATCTTCACAAGCAGCCATTCAGTTGATGTCACCCATGTAATATATGCAGAAGTGGAAAATAGGGTTATGGACCTGGCTGGTGCAATCTCTCTGAGGATTAAGGCAACAAAGAAGCACAAATAACGATAGAAATCGATGTGATATGTCTATATGAATGCAGGTGTGCACGGTGCTTACTGTAAATATGTGAGTGAGACAGAGAGAGAGAGAGAGAGAGAGAGAGAGAGAGAGAGAGAGAGAGAGAGAGAGAGGGAGAGAGTGTGAGTTAGTGTGTGTGTGTGTGTGTTTTTGTTGCATAAAAAGAAATGTATGAGAGTGGCTGTGTGCACACACCTTCTCCAGGAGCTGGCGGAGCTGTCTGCCTTTGGCATCTCTGGAGCACAGATTCTGTTCAGGTGCCACCACTGTGCAGATACAACGCCCATCTGCATCCTGAGCTGAGCTGTACACCTGCCACCCTTCCTTTGGCCTGATGGTCTGCATACAGAAGCACAGGCACAGTCGTAGAATAGACAGCACACACATCAACAGAGAGACACATCAAATAAAGTTAACTCTGATGATATCGCTATCATGAAATTGTGGCACACAGCAGTTATGGTTTTCTTATTTTTTCTTATGGGTCATCCATTTTTCTGCCTTATGCCCCCAAAGCTCTGACACCAACCAATTCCACTGACTTATAAAAAGTCTGATGCTTTGAAAGAACAAACTGCCTTTGCTGTAAGATATTCCTCTGCTCACAGTATATGGTCTCCAGTGAATTTCCTCTTCAACAATAAACAGTGTTTCCTGGCCTTGATGAATTGAAATTCCTCTGTTTCTCCTCACCAGGCCTTCCAATGCTTTAACTGAAAGTCCTGCTGGAAGACGCAGATAAACCTGATTTGTGGAAGCTTTTCCCATTCTTTATTACATTCAATATGCTCCACAGCTTTAGAGTATAAAGTCTAAAGAACATAAAGTTATGCATCGTAAGCCAACGCAGCATATTTTAATGCAACACCATCAACCACTGTCAGAGTGCACACAGTAAAAACTAGTTTTACTCCAAATATTGATCAAAGCGCCCTGAAGTGTTGGAAAAGTTGATACCTATCAGACACACAAAGACAGTAAGTATTTAAACAATACTGCCGTGTACTGTCAGCCTGGGAAATTAACACAAGCCTCCAGCCAAATACTGGCAACCTTTGACTGTGGATGGTAAATTCCTCTGCACTACCAGCCTCTTTGGCAGACAACCAGCTACCATTTGGATTTTGTTTTACGTTCAACCTGTAGGGAGCATAACATGCGACACACGTTCTGACGCCTTTGGAGATGATGGACAGAAAAATTACAAAAAAAATTGCCCTGTTTATTGTGCAGGCATTCCTTCCTCCTCCCATTCATCCTTGCCTGTCAGCCTGAGCAGTTTAAAGAGTGTTCGGAATCAGCCATGAAAGATCATGTCCCCTCTGAGCAGGGAAAGACGTCACGCGAAGGAGAAAGAGCAGGCTTTGACTCATCATTGTCACCTACAGAGAGGTGCAGGCAAAAACGTCATGCTTAGTTTATGTTGCTATAAAAAAGTCATGGGTTTTAAGAATGAAATAGTTGCCCAAACAATAAATTGGAATTTTGCTATACAGAATTTGATTTACCTTATTAGTGTGTTGGTTTTTGACATTTGCATTCTGACACATTTTCTGTCTGTAAATAAATATATGAATAAAATGCCTTCTATGCTATCAATCTCATGAGCTTTCGTTCTTTTTCCCCAACTCGTCTCTCTTATGTTTACATTATCAGATTGTAAGGAAATTGTTTCTGGTATTATCAAAGCACTGCAGCCCCAATCTTTGTCCACCTTCCTATTGGCTGCTTGTAAAGTTTGTAATCTAGGAATTAAAGCTTATTCTAATGATGCCCTGATGCCAAGCTGGTCCTAATATGATTATATGATAAAAGCCATGAAAGTAGAATATAATAATTTCACCTTTACAATTTTTGTATTTTTTATGGTATGTTTGTCCTCTGAACTCCTCTGCTCAGCACAGAGACAAGCAGCAGAGGAAAAAGTCATACTGAACGGAAATATCTGGAGGTCATGTCTGGTACATTTTGGTAGTCTATGAAATTATTAGGGAGACTAGAAGGCTTGGTGCACCATGACTGTAGCTGAAATCAGCCTCCCTCAGCATCATAGCTGAATGGGATAAAAGAGGGAGAAAAAAACACATCCTCAGCCCCTCTTTTCCTTACTTTGCTTTGAAAGGCTCCTAAAAAGAAGCCAGTTTCACTAATCTGTTAAAACGGTCTTTCTCCTCTGTCTCTTGAGTGACGCACATCCTTTCCCCTCTTCTCACTTGCACATTTCCTCATATTAAAATGAATCTGTAGCTCAGCCAAGCCAGATGCACTCTCCAACTAGGCTTCTTTTTTGTGGGGAACTCTGCACAAAGAGTTTTTCTCTCATTAAATAATTCAGACAGCTGGCTCCTCTTTTGTTTTGGGCGTTCATTTATACTTTCTGACAGATATGTATACAGTTTTGAGCACCGACTCAGCCTGCAAATATTTCCTGTTTCTCTGAACAAACCAACAACATTAATTCTGCACACCACTTTCCAGGTGATGCTATGGGAAGACACTGCTTTGCAACCAAGACACTGGCACAGGGACTGCACTCTGCATGGCTGGGATGAACCTAATCGACCACTACTCTGGTCCAAATGGCTTGGTGATCTGCAAGATGCTCCTCCTAATTTGTGATAATGCTCCCCAATGCATCGTTGTTTCGGAAGACTAAACTGGCAGGATAAAACATTTCCTTTAAAAACATCACATTTTATAATCACAGAGGTAGTGCAAAAAAGAAAACTGCATCAAAAATCAACAGATCATTTCAGGTAAAGTCTGTAAAGTCTGATTTGACCTGTATCAAGATTCAAGATGTTTAGTTCTGCTTCTTCTGTCTGGGAGGGGATTTGGATGTAATCCACAGCAGCAAGGCTTATTTATTTATTTTCACAATGACTGAACTCTCCCTTAAAAGTGAGTTATATGCTTGGCAATACTCCAGGATCAATATCAGTGCTATGTGGTTGATGTAGGCAATAAACATGAGTGCTGTGATGGTGCCTCTCCCTCTCTCCCTCTATCACTACTTTACATTCAGTATTTTTTTATTTCAGATTATTTTTTCACATATTTAGTGTCAGTTATTGCTTGCAGCAGAGTGTACATTGGCTATGGTGACGATAGCAAACAATCAGCGCAATAAGCAATGATGGCAGGAAACATAAATGACTCATTCTGTGTTTTTGGTCATTCACCAACCATTGTGCAATGCTCCACCCTAATTAATTACATCCCCAATGACCTGAACTTTACAGCACTAACATTACATGACAGAGTGAGTTGAAGTTAAGCCTGTGCTTTCCGAGAGAAATATAAAAGGCAGTGTTAAGGGAAACTCACCACTGAAGGGCAGTACCCGAACAGCAGCAGGAACAGCAGCGGGTTCAGTACCACGGAGAGCGACCACATTCTGCCGGCTGCTACGATGCTTCGCTCCTCCGCCTTCTCCGCCGCGACGGGAACAAGAATTTTTCACGCAAGTTTCTGCCCCTGGACTCGCACCACCACGTCCACTACGCGCTGGTAAAAACCTTGGCTTCCTGAGGAGGAGGGGGGCACATCCATCCACTCGTCCCCGTTACGCATGCCATGTGGGCAGCGGGGAGAAACCTCTCGTCACTGCAAAGGGGGAAAAAAGTTTGTGGGCACGCATGCAGCGAAAATCCGAGCTGCGTGCAGTTATAGGGACCCTTCTTCACGGATGTGACATCATCCAGCTGCCTCTCTTGACTTTTAATGAATCTAGCTTGTAATGTGTGTGAGGAGGAACCACCGGCAGCTGTGTGGTGACAAAAGTTGCAGCTGGCAGTATTCACTGGAAAATAAGAAGGTAAAGGCGTCAGATCAGAGCTGCTACTGCTGCTGCCGCTGCTGCGTTTTGTGTCTGAGTGCAAGCGCAGAGAAAGAGAGAAAGAGCGCGAGAGGATATTAAGAATTTTTTTTTTGAGAGAAAACAAGATGTGGAAAAGAAGTGCTGTTTAAGTTTAGATATCAACTTTTATTTTTTAATGCGAACTGTCAACGTTAAAGGGTAAATTCACCCAAATTACAAAACTATTGTTTTTTAGCTTACCTCAAGTGGTATGTGTATGGAAGCCCACCTGTGCCAGGAAAAAAAAAGGAAGAAAAGTTAGGATGCATGAAAAAAAAATCATTTGAATTATGAAATACCAAATCAAAATGAGATAATGTCAAACTTATTACTTATTAGACTAAATAGACTCCAATAGTCCAACCCAAGGAACAAGGCTAAAGCTCCAGTTGGCCACAGGGGTCTGGCCAATCAGAGCTCCACCTTCTTCTTTGTTGATTGAATTTCATTTCATTTTAATGGTCACACAGAAATTCATTTTCCATTCATATCTGTGTGAAACAGGGTGAGACACAGTCATTTCCTGTCAGTAATTCATCTACCTCCTTTGCTTAGTTCAAGTGCTGCAGGAATGAGTCTTAAAACCCAGATATTAGTTAGCATTTTAGGACTTCTGGTTCTCTCGTCCTGAAGTTTAAGGGTTTTTTGAATGGGTTTACAGGTTTCAGAGGTTGTTGGGGACATTAAACATCATCATGTCGAACATGAAACACAATTTACTCACCAGTCCACCATTACAGCCTTGTACTTGTGTTTGTGCTTTTGTGAAATATAACTAACTTTGTAAGAGGAAATGCTTTTGCAGAAGAGGTAAGTAAATTAAACTACAAATTGGAAGTGTAGTAATGGTGACGTTTAAGTCAGACAACCATGGTGTAGTTCATTTTATAGCCTAACATTAGCTTTTTACTTCCATTGATTGTATTTTGGCTTCAAAAATCATAAAAGAATATTGTGCTGAACAATAATAAATGTTTGTTTATCGCAGAGCTTATTTTCTGCAGTAATCCAAAGCCCATGTAAAAATCCCATAGGCTTTTTGTCCAGGGAACTAGGGTGATGCTAACATCTGGGTTGGCCAACAAAAATACATCACACTATCTCATCATTTTAACTTAAACTTGCAATGTCTGGTATGGAGCAACATTATCATTCATTTGGAGTTTTGTTTTAGCCACCTGGTGAATGTATGTCCAATGTTCGCTCTCTTTTAACTTTGTTTTTGGTCTCTACCAACTCCTGAGTGAAATATTTTGGCTCTTTACCCCCTAAATGCTCCACTCTGTTCACCAGCTTGTCTTTAACTATGTCTGTCTGCTGTTTGGTGCTGAGTAGGTACTGGACAGCGAATCAATGAGCTGAAAACTGCTACAAAGCTCTGTAAAGCCAAGGTTAGCTGCAGTTTCAGATGATAATTCTTTCTAAGTTAGTGTAAATGTTCATTATAGCCACTTTAAAAGGTCTAAATTCTGACTTATTATCTCATACCTTGCAGGAGCCTTTTTATTTTCCTGTTTTTAACATTTAACATATTTTTTCATAAACATGAAAATTCATCTCTGTATAAGCTCTCAGAAATGAGCTTATCAGGCCATACAAAGACTTTGCTTTTGGCAGTTTTGATTGGAACTATTCACAAAAGATATAATCCGTATGAACACTATTCGCGGCAAGGTCTGTGGATAATAAGGGCACTATGTCTGGAAAGATGGAGATTGCAAAAGTTTAAATCATATTTTTCAATGCTTTGGCCACTACAAACAAAAGTCCCATTCACCTCCACTTTATTTGGATAGCAGTGGAAATATCAGACTGACAACTCAAAACCCACGCAAACAAAACAAAAACTTATTGCATGGCTAGATAGCTACAATGTGTGGTAAACAGAAAAAATTATTGAACTTATCTTTTGTATTTTGAGTGAACCGACTGAGTCCTGATTTCTAAGACCAGGAGAATTAAAAATCTGTCATATTACAGAAACAAATGACACAAAGCTTTCTGTGCTTTAATAATGTTCCTCTAAGGCCAAAACCATTACTCACATATATATGAAACAATGTTTCAGTGCTTCAAAAATTGAGATGAGGTATTAAATATTATGTGGAGTACCCATTATGCATACAAATAGAGATCACTGTTTGTGCAGGAGTAAGACACACGGCTGTTTATTCAGCTTTTGTGCTCAAGCTGTTTTACTTCAGCTGAGTTTTCAAAGAGATGACTGGCAAATTTTTGTGTGAACATAAACCTTATAAGACACTTACTGTTTTGAAGACTGGAAATATTTTTTTTTCAAAAAAAAAAAGTGCTTCAGGCTACCTTTGTTTGTCATCTATTTAATTTCTCTTTACCAGTGCTCCCACTGTTTTTCATGAACACTTTCTGCACTATTTAAGGGAGTGACGCAACCATTTGGGGGGGGGGGATAGGAGTAAAACATCACTAAGTTTATATTTCATAATAATAAGATGACCCAGTTTATAAAAACATTGCATCAAGGATTAAGAGTCTTAACAATATTCTTCATTAATTTTGATATTGTGCTATTGCTTAATTATATAAAGCGTTTTTCAAATGGATATCCCATTTTCTAACAAAATACTTAATTGATCCTGGATAAAATCCCTCAGACAAGATTCTACTGAACCTATGATATATGTATCATGTCTGCGTGTTAAGATTTGACAGAGCTATGACTCAGAGACGGGGTACAAATCTTAACACAAATTGCAGATATCAGGTGCTAAAGGTTTTAAAGTATCTTAAACTGTTTCCATGAGCTGTGTGTCACATCCTTCAGCAGCTTAAACTCCTGACCGTGTTGATAAGCTGGACAAATCAATAGGTGAAATACAATAACTTACCCTAGAACACTGTACCTTTTGCCTCATGCTTTATCTTAGCCTCATATCTCTCCCCCATGCCTCACCTAACTCTCCTGCCTCCCCCACCTGGGAGGCGCACCTCACAGTCTGAAAACCTCTGGATAGATAGTAACATTCATCTTGTCTCTAGTATGGCTGAACCTAAACAGCTCTTGACTTAATTGGGCCTGAGCCATGGCTTCTGTACTCAGATTGCCATTCAGACCTTCCCCTAGAGGCCGTTAACAGACTGCAGCCAGAGCCAGAGCATGTCCTTGACTATAGAAGTCACCTTCATCATAGTGGGAAGCCATCCACTTTGGTATGCCAATCACCATTTTTTTTTTTTTGAAAGGTTTTTGCATTTGTTTAAATAGAGAAAAAGCAGCATGGATACAAGAGGGTGCAAATCTCTGTCAGGTTAAGTGAGCTGGTGCACACATGGTTTCAGATATAAGGTTGGTTTGGGCTGTGGTGATCTGCTTTTAAGCTTTTTCTGGGCTGCCAGTATAAACTTGAGACCTGAGGACAAGGGGTGTCCCCATGGCCTCTCTAGATCAGCAGTCAGCAGCAGGTTAGGATGAAGTGATGGGTTGGGCAACGAAGCACAGTACTGTTGGAGTGTTTCCCAGTGAAACTGTTTGAACAGGGAATACTTGAACTCAAGGAGTGTCTTTGACAGGAGGAGACAGAAGTTTCTTGGCGCACTTGAACAAAGGGTTTTTGTAATCCATGACCTGCATTCCTGATGAATTTCTCTCCAGCAATAACAGTGGCTTCTGCTTGCTTTGTGGCTCATTCCAGTTCAAATTGGTTATGACATATGATTAGCCCGGGTATCTTTTGCAGTTCAAATACACTTTAAAATTTGCTTCAAAAATGCATTTAATGAAGTGGTGACAAAAGAAAACTCAACACACCACTGAAAAATGTTAATGCTGTAAACACAGCAGATTTATTGTGTCTGTAGGAATTCTTGTCCTTCCAGAAAACTGAGATAACAAGCAATTATCTTGCTACAAAAGAGACGGCAGTCAATACAAGCTGTTTCTAATGTTCCTCTCCAGAAAGCTGAAAAGTACATTGGCTATTTTAAACAAGTCATCTTTATCTTCCTTTATCCATGAAAGAGAACACTCTTTGTTCTTTTGCTTCAATTACGAAGTTTTACACCCATTATCTTTCCAGTACAACAGTCCAGTTTCTCACTCATGATCACTATGCAGTTTTGCTGAAGCTGTTGGAGGGAAAATGCCTTGGTTAGAGCAGCTTGATGCCAGTTAGCTATCCAGAGTTTGCCCCCATCTCTCCACACAGTAAGATTTGCACTGTTAAAGTAATACTATAAGGGTCTAAGGATTTAGGCTGTTGTATGTTGTACAGATAAAGACCCTGGAGGGCAGCTTATGATTTTGGGCTACTCAACTTAAGGTAACTTAACCAGAGTTGACTGTAAGAGTTAAATTTGAACACTATTTCCATTCACAGACACCCAACTATCATCCCAATCTTTTTGGCAACTACAAGAAAAATTTAGTAAATGCTATTGTTGCTGCAATACAACCAGCGTTTTTAAGGTGACAAGATTTCTGAAATGCAAACTGGGGCGGTCAATATATCATTCAAATATCCAATTTTTTTATCTAGGAAATAAAAAAGGACAGTCCAGGATGCACTTTGTCCAATATTATTGAGAATCAGTTCATTGAAAATGTATGGACGACAAACACTAAAGGTCAGACTATTAAAATATGGTGACTTCTTTGAGATAGAAGGATCCACTACTCAAACAGCGAATGCCCTTCTCATTTTGGTCCTGACTCAAGACCAATTTATCTCTGCCAATAATTTTGTTGTTTTTGCTATTTTTCTACATGAAGCTTAAACAGATAATAAAGTACCACTGAGCCCTCTTATGACCCAATAAACTTTTGTTAGTAATGAAATGGTACATATAGTTAGCTCAGATAGGTTCTCCACAATTCAACTGTTCAGTTAATTAAAAAAAAATATGAGTACAAAGGTATAATTGATTCAGATTTACTGGCATCATGAATCAGCAAGAAGCAGTAGTGAAGTCCGATTGTCAGTCCATTCCTGGATTTAGTCCATAAAAGTCCGCAGATCAAGAAAACCAAAAGGGGTTTTCACAAAAAACATTCCAGGTTGTGAATATTATCACGTTAAGTCCATTGCAGGCCATCGAGACACTATTTCACTTCATCCAACATGAAAACATTTTCAAGTTCTGACTGGGGGCTCTGGGTTTGTTTTCGTTACTTTCCAGTTATGAGCTCCTAACTAATTAGTGAATCAGCTGACCTTTTCTCCGCCCAGAGACAACAACATAAGTAAGTAAGTAATATTTGATTGGATAACTCTATTTTGATGAAGCTGCTATAGCTAGCAGCCAACCCCTTCTGTTGGCCAAAACAAGCGCAACGCTAGACGTCTGCTTGCCTGTTTTACTGCCCGTCTTTCTCTCTCCGTTTTGTAATTCACGATGAAAACAATAGACATATAAACGGGGACACCTCCAACCAGGAAAACGGGGACGGACTTACCAGTGTAGCAGAAACGTTGCGAGTTCAGTATCAAACTTCATTCCTTGAGCTCTTACTGAAGCTAACATGCTAACCAGCTAGCTCCGAGTCCGACCTGTCTGTTACCTCTTATTACTGCTGCTAAAGGGCGAATGATAACCTCTTGTATTACGGACAAAATGGCCGAAGCTTTTGTAAAGGCATCATCACCACCACCTGCTCCCGGCAAGAAACCACGATGGGCGGCAGAGAGTCCTTAAAATTAGCCCCTTAATCAGACCAAAAAAAGTACATGGCAAAACACCTAGGTTAACTGTGCATGCACCGCACTACCCATATTGATGGTCCAGACAAATGCTATATTGCTAAATTTGTGGATGTAGCAAAAAAAAAAAAAAAAAAAAAATATATATATGTATATATATATATATCTTATATATATATATAGATGGGGGGGGGGGGCGTTTAGTTCATCCAATATCAGAGACTGGAATTGTTTATTGCCTTAAATTTGATTGTCTCTTTGTGTTAGTCCTCAGACAGAATGGAAACCTTCCACTATTTTCTTGTCCTCTGGCTTAATTCAGGCTGTGATACAGTCCAGCCCTTCATGACCCTGGAAAGGATTGAATGGGTAGAGGAAATTTGTAAGAATAGTGGAGGGAGAAATTTAACATTTCCATTGAATAGACAAAAAAAACCTCCCTCTTTTCTCCTTTCTTTGAAAACTGCCTCTCTTCAGATGTGACTGTGGCCCTCGGCAGCCCTGGAGTTTTGACAGAATTTCTTTGGCATGTTGACCAAAGTGGGCGTCCCAGCAGATCGGCTATGACTAGCTGGTCTGCTAGTCATAGCAGACAAGCTAGGTAGCCCAGCGATGCCGACCGCTTTGGGATGGATAGGTTCAGAGCAAGCATCGACTACAGCCTTATTTTTCTTTCTTTGTGTGGATTCAACAACCAATTTCAACAGCAAAACATGTTCTTCTGCCTTGAGAGATGAAAAACAGGTGGCCCTGTATTAATTTAACAACGAGAAGAAAATATAATGATGACTGGCCAAAGTGGCCATCAGCCCAAGCAAAATTGTCAGGCACACAAATGTTGTGATTACTCATCACCATATGTGCTTTCTCTGACCGAACAGGGTGACAGCATGCAGGTTTAAGAAGTACACAGAGACCGCTACTAACAGATTTAATGATTCATAGAGCAGAATGAAAACAGTTCTGAAATTCATCAGCCAAAGCTCAACAGACTTCACGAAAGTCAATGTTTTTCCTGTAGATCTAAAGTGTTGCTGAGACCTGGCAGTTGGCAAGGCTGAGATCGAGGTTTGTTAATCTGAGCATTGTAGTTACTGCTGAAAAAATAGAGATTTGTATGTTTCTTAATATAAAGATTCCAAATACTAGACATGAAACTCATTGCGAGCAAAGTAGCTTTTGAAGTGCTGTGTCTCACCTACTACCAAGATCTCTTGTTATATCAAAGATTGATTAAAAAGTGAAATTCCAACCAGGTGAGTTGAAACCAGCAGACTTAAGTTAAGTTGAAATGTTTGTTTTAGAAGCACTGCATAAAATGTCATGAACAGAGTTTAAACTTTATGTATGTTTATCACTGTCTGTCTGACAACTTGACATTAGGCGAGGGTGTATAGGCCTGAATCTTAACAGTGGGTAACAGTATGTTGCTGCTTTTGACAGTGTATTTACAGTTAGAGAGAGTATAAAGTCTGTCATTACATGTTTTATTTACTTGGTGTGACCAAGAGGAGTGTCAAGTGGCAAAGTTGTCGGACACATTTAGAAGTTTGGACACAGAGAGATTTTATGTTGTCAGAGTTGTGTTGTTGTAGATGTGTCAAAAAGTGTTGCAAGCCAAAATACTCTGCAGATCTAAAAATAATCAGTAAGAATGAAAGAAATTTAGCCTGCAGCTCATTTTGAGCATTTGCTTATACCACATGCAAACATTTAATAATGAGATAATTTTTGTATTTGCCTCTTGATTCTGATGTAATCCTTAAACTGTACATGTAGCTTTTAAAGATAACATGCACAAGAAAACATCATTTCTGTTTTTACTATTTTCGATATGATGGAAAGTCATATCTGCTTTTCTGTGGCATATAATTTGTAAAATCTGATGGTTTGCATGTTTCACTATCATAAATGTTATCTGCTCCTTCATACTCGACATACAAGAGTAACAAACTGAATGGGGAAGAAAAGATAATCACTGTCAATTTGCATTTGCTGGAGACTCTTCAGTAGCACAGACAAAAACACTGCACAGCTGTTATTATGTGGATCATGTTGTAAATTACACTTCATTCATAGAATAGGAATCAAGAAATCACATAAAACATGAAATTTACACACGACGTCTCTGCTGTATGTACAGATGAGCTGATTGACGCTGTCTCTGAAAAGTCAAAGTTTTGGTGGTTGCTGTGCTTTGAATTGAAACTAAATGTTGACAGGGTTGCTCACACTCACAGGTGGCACAGAGAGTTCTCGACTGTAGCCACTCAAAATCTTTAACAGAATATCAACAATGTCAGATAATTGGCCCGAAAAATGGCAGTTTTTGAGGCAAGGGTAGCACTGTGGAGTCTATTTGTCTGACATGTGGTTTGACTGAAGCCAGTGGTGCAATTAGGAAGCGTAAGGAGTGTTGCTGTCATGCAGTGCTGGCACATAAGATTTCAGAATACATGCATTGTATGACCACCATTCATCATATTTCAGCTTAACACATTGGTTCTAATTAAAGTACTTCCCTCACTTTTAGGATAAAGGATAATCTGCAAGTGAATGCAAACCATTGCAATGTGCATTTGGCAAAGCACCAAACATTTATTTCAGTTGTACATAGGTTGTAAACATACTGTCATTACACAGGTTTGAAAGCGGCTCTGAAGTCTATGCTATCATAGCTGTAAGCTAAGGAGGTGGAGATGCAAACAGATCTTGATCAAAGTCAAATCTGAGTCAGAGAAAGAAACTGGAGGAGATCACAGCACCTGGACTCGGCAGATTCAATCACATGAGCCCAAACACTTGGAACCACTAATCCTCCTAATCTTAAATTATCATTGTGAAGGAAGGCAATATGTAGAAGGCAGCGCAGAATCACAAAAAAGAGCAATATTCATTTTTGCACCCATAGCCAACAATACAGACGTTCAACCCAACACTTTTCAGAATCCAGTTTTAATATTTTTTGATTCAAGGCACATGAAGACATTTTGTTCATTGTTACAAAGAAGAAAATCAACAGGTTTTTTCTTTTTGTGAATTTTAAAAAACAAAAACAAAAAACAACTGGATGAATTTAACTACACAAAAATCTTTTCTCTTTGTAAATTAGCCACCACATATAATGTAAAACATGGTCGAGGAGCCAGATATGTCCACATTTTTAAAGAAACTGAGGTATAACATCTTGGTGAATAAAGTCTGTCTGGAAGAATAAGCCCTTTCTTACAATATTTATATTACTATCTCATCTTAGTATGGCTTAATTTCCTAATGGGCATACCCACTGGTATGACATGAAGAAAAGACAAAATGCTTTTTGACTTTAAGTGTTGTGTTCCTGTTTTGTTTGTTCTCATAAAAGTCAAATAATGAAAGTTATATTATTTACAAAATGATTATTTTATACTTACAAATTAGAGCTTTTGTCAAATTTTGTCAAGAATGTTTTCAGAAGACATAATATTTCTCATCAAATTTGTCCTTAGCAAACATCAAATATATTTATAGGATTTATTTGTAATATAGTTATCCGAATATTTACTTAAACTTTAAGAGCTGGGGCACATGCAAGTTTTTAGAGTGGATTCGGAAAGGAACAATATTGTACAAAATAATAATAATAATTACAGTTTTATCAAAAAGCACTTTTTGTAGCACCTTGAGTGTTTTGTGATTCTGCACAAAAGCACTTCTGTGGTTGTATTCAGAGCAGCACCTGGAGCATCCAGAGAGGGAGGCGTGGTGGGAGGGGAAGGACAAGGGAGGATGGGGCTTGGGGTGAGTGGATCCTCTCTCTGTTGCTGAAAGTGCGCCACTGTCCGCCACGGCATCAAATGTCCTTTTCCTGATGTCACTCCCATTACTACGTTATAGTCATGTGATTCTGGCCCTACAAGGGCGAGGAGTAGATTCCCCTGGTCAGCGCTTTCATGACAGGGTCTGGGGGCACTCTTCTTCTCCGGGCTTGAGTGGATCTTCTCGGCAACAAAAGAAAACACAGGTTTTTGCTTGGCGGGGAGAGAAGGTAAAGGTTGTCGGATCTCAGCATGTGGGTGTTAATATGTACCCTCTGACCCTGTCCTTCAGCGGGGAGTAGGGGCGTGTCTAGCCGAGGAAACAGACAGGGCCGACCTCGAAGCCAAACCTCTGGTTGGAGTCCCCAAAGTCATTCAGCATGACGTCAATGATGGGCAACTGGTCGATGCGGGGAGTGTTGATCTCCATCACCGTCTTTGAATAGCCCTGCTTCAGCTACAAACACAAAGGGCAAATTATAGGACAGGTATTTAGTAAAGTGGTCCAAGTACATTTAGGGTGTTTCAGGAAACGTGTTCTAAAAGGAATGAAAATCATTCAGAAAAGCATCTTTCATATTTATGTCAGAAAAAAAGAAAAAAAAAAAAGTGTCCAGCACCAACCATGACCTTGAAAAAGCAGGTACAGATAGTGGATGGATGGATGGTAATGGAGGCAGCACACAATTTCTTATATTTGTCTTCAAGGAGCAGAGATGCGATTACATTGTTATTAGATATTATCCCTGAAGTATTTAGTTGATTTATTGATAGACAGACAATTAATCAACAAAAAAATTGATAATTTTTAAGGTGATTTATCAGACAAAGATGCCAAACATTCTCTGTTTACATCTTACCAAATTTTTTTGGGAGATTTGAAGATGTCAACTTGGGCTCTGGAAAACTGTGATGAACATTTTTCAATATTTTCAAAAATTTTACAGACCAAGCCTTAAATCAGTTTAAAGAAATTAAAGAAAGTGTCTCTTTATTTCTTCATCTGTTGCTCAAGTGTAAGAAAAAAGTCCCAACTGCTATTAAATCAACAAAAGCTATATACAATTTTACGTTCAACTGGGGCTGAAACTAACATCATTTGAACCATAGAATGTGATAAAATAGTGAAAACTGTCCATCACAGTTTCCCAAAGCCTCAGGTAACATGTGACCGAGTATTGGAAAAACAAAAGAGATGCAGCAAATATTCACATTTGCAAGTTGCAGATTAATTTTCTGTTGATCAACCGACCGGTTAATCAGTTAATCATTTCAGCTCTACTTTCCACAGTAGTTACAAACCATTAAATACTGTAAATCAAAGAGGACCTGCCACTGCAAAAATGCCTATCCAAAATCAGATTCTACTTTTGATCCCTTGATTCTTCGGTCCTGTAGCTGTATAAACATTGTCATATGACATTTTCAGCGTCAGTCTACAGTCTACATATTTGTGAGGATTAATGGGATTTCATGGGTTATAGCGAAAAGTTTAATTGCTAACTGAAAGTTAGAAAATGAGTGTTTACCGAGCAGCCATCCATCAGTGGCTTGATGAAGGGATTATTGTCGTAAGACATCTCCTCATCATTGGAGCCCAGGAAGCGCAGCGCCTTGTCATAGTTGTCAGCCTTGGCGTCGTACCAGGCCACAGACTGATGGCAAATATAGGTGAAGTTCTGCCGTGCCGAGGAGCTCAGCAGCTTCAGGAAGGTCATCTGCACTGTGTTGATGGTGTTTTCTGCCATGTCAACGTAGTTCAACTGAGGACGGAGAGTTGGAGAGCACAATAAAGAAAAGGAAAAGGAGGAGAAAAGAAAGAAAAGGATAAGTAATCAAAAGGATGCAGTGAGGTAAGGTGGAGAGAAAGATTGGAGTGAAGGGAAGAGGTAATTAAGAAAAGGAAAGATGAAACGGGGAAGGCAAGGAGATGTATGACAGAGGAGGGGAGGGAAGAGGGAGAAGAGAGAGATTGGTGGAAAAGAATTACTGTAAATGAGATAAAATGACAAAGCAGCAAAATGGAAAAGCTTCTAAAATGGATGTGAACGTCTACTTGGATGTAATAGGTTGTGGGGGTTGACTCACGATTTTGCCACGTTTAAATTCACTGAACCATGAACCTGGAGACTCCTTGGGCCAGTTGGATATTCTAACCTACAATAAAGAACAAACAAACAACTGGATTACTGCACAGTTCTTTTTAAACATTTCAGAGGATTCAGAGAGCAGATATCATCTTCTAAATTTTCAAAATGGAAAATTAAAAAAATGGCAGATCCAACTCTCTTCTACTTGCTATTACCATAAAATACCATTTGATTCAAGGCTGGTACTATATTAATCAGACGTCAACGGTGCCTAGGACTTACTCCTGTGGATTTCTTATCTGGGTAGATGCACGTTTCTCCACCTGCTGTGAAATTACAGAACACTTTGATGGAGTCTCCTATACAGCCCTGGTTTGGATCAATCCAGTATTCACCTGAGAGAGAAACACAGTTTGAGACACAGACAAGGCAGTGGTATGAAGCAGAGTTTAGACTACTACTGCTGTTTAATGTTCACATCATCCATGATAAGATTGCTCAGGTTTTCACTTGGGAAGACGTCAACAGGGAAGTAAGAAATGTTATTTATTCCAATATTCTAGCTTTGGTGTACAGCTGTTTAGAGCTGCTTCATTGATTAATCCATTATCTAAATACAATTAATCAGCAACTGTTTTGATAATCGATTAATAATTTAAGTAATTTTTCAAGCAAACATTTCAAAACCAGGTTTTTGAAATGTAAGAATTGGCTTCTTTTCTTGATCTGACGTTATAGTTAATTGACTTTTTTGCCAGGGCAGCTTGTATCTAGTCGGAGAGGCAAAACCCTGGACACAAAACAACACTGCAAAAATCACTTGACTCTGCTTTCAAAGCTTAATTGCTGTGAGCTCATGAGAGATGAAGGTGACCCAGATGAGTATGTGAACATTTTTATCAGCTCCTCTCTCTCTCTCTCTCTCTCTCTGAATTTCGACAGTTAGACAGTTGGCAGTCTGTCTCCACGGTTATAAGACGTCTCCAACTTACCATCTGGGTAGTCAGGCTGGCTGAGGTGCAGGTCGTTGCAGGTCCTGGCAGGATTGTCTTGGGTGCCCATGGGGAACTTCATGCGCTCGATGTCTTGTTTGAGGTTGTTGAGGGAACCAAAGACATCCTCCATTCCCTCCATACCCACACCATCAACGCCGTAGTCGGCCAATGCCTCATCTCCCTGCATCTCAGCCTGTCGCCTGGTCTTTCTGGCGGCTTGCTGAATGGGCAGCGGCTGGATGACGTCACCAGGTGGACCCTGAAGCACAAAGGTAAAAGCTCAAGCAGATAAGTGTTTATCAAGGGATGGTTTTCTGAGTGTGAATGGTCTTCGTTAACCTACCGAATTTCCCAGGATAGAAGAGTCTATGACAATCAACTAGCAGTTATTTTCATGATCAATTAATCTGCCAATTATTTTCTCAATTAATCGATTAATTGTTTAGTCAAAATGTAAATAAATGCCCATCCGAATCTCCCACATCCCCTTGGTGACGTCTTTGGATTGGTTGTTTTATCTGATCAACAGTCCAAAATCAAAAGATATTCAATTTACAATGATAAAGCAAATTACATCAAACAGCTGCTGATTTGTTTTCTGATGATTTACTAATTGATCAATTCACAACTCGTTTGAGCTCTAGTGAGACCAGCAGTTTCCAATCATAATGTTATTGTTGCACATTTATTCTCCATAATGCCTGTCTAATTTAAAGAAAATAAACAGGTGACTTACAGGGGGTCCAGGTGGTCCAATCAGTCCAGTGTCTCCCTTCTGACCAGCTGAACCCTGACCAAAAACAAACATCATTGACATAATTAGAAAGGAACCCAATTTTATCAAACAGAAGCATCAAAACACCGAAGAGGATGGAAACATGACTTACACTTGATCCCTTGGATCCCTTCTGTCCCTGAGGGCCCTGTTGACAAAGCAACATAGAGAGATGAACAACAGCCATGATGAAACAGGGTGCAAAAATTCATATTTGTTTGACAAGAAGTTGAACTTACAGGAATACCAGGGGGACCGGGAGGGCCGAGAGGACCTTGGGGACCACCAGTACCCTTATGACAGATAACAGATGACGTTAATGGGAATGCAGCAAATGGAGATCTCATTTAAGATTTGGTATTTGATGGATGTGTTTGTCCAAAATGTCTTACAGTTGGGACACGGCCATATGGCTGAAGTGTTTTTATCAGTATATATATTATATTACAATATGGCGAATTCATGCAAAATTAGATATATAATCAACAAACTGTGCCAGTAACACTCAATGCCAATAACCAAGTAACCAGTAATGGAAGTTCCATTATTATACATTACATAAGAAAAAACCTTCAAACATGTAAACGGAACTCATTGTCTTAACTTATATTGAAGTTGTTCATAATACAATAATATTATTATAAATATATTTTCATATGATCGTTATATGCTTTTACTGAATGTGGATAAACCCAGCCCTACTAACAGTTTTCCATCACTATACATGTTTTAGCATTGGTGGGGTTCTCTTTCCTCTAACTCTAGGAGAGTCACACTTTACACATACATTTATGCACCTCTGTCACTTTATGTGAATCACATTCTTATGGAGACAAGTGGGAGCATTCATTATTTTAGGACACCATTGTCTGCCTGACACAGAGATTGACTTACAGAATCACCCTTGCCACCTCCAGAA
This sequence comes from Seriola lalandi dorsalis, assembly GCF_002814215.2. Classification (NCBI taxonomy): domain Eukaryota; kingdom Metazoa; phylum Chordata; class Actinopteri; order Carangiformes; family Carangidae; genus Seriola; species Seriola lalandi. The sequence continues at coordinate 709,772 of NW_019524887.1, read as the reverse complement.
CCTTGAGGTCCAGGCAGACCTCTGTCTCCCTTCTCTCCGGGCTCCCCAGGGGGTCCGATCAGACCGATTAAACCTGGATGACCCTGGAGTAGGCAGAGAAAGAAAGAAATAACAAAAAGTGAGACAGAAATAGCATTGAAATAAATTCAGAGACCAAAACAATATGTGTACTAATTATCCATTTGACAAAAAGTAATTTTCATATCCACTAAAGTTTAATTTCTGCTCATTAATCACCAGCAGAAAATAAAGTTTTTATTTTCTTTTTAAACTGAAAAAAATATGCTAATTCACCTGCATCTTTATGCACAAAGCCTGGACAGACGACATCAGCACTGTCTTATTTTTGCCTATAAATAATTAGTGTGTTTATTGCGGTCGTCATATTTAACAATGGTGATCTGTCTCGGCACCTGCTGTTGGGCAGAGTTATGACCATCTGCTTCTGACTACTGCATGCTGGCATTAAACCAATGACCATTACAAAGATGGTATTATTGGACTTATACATATTCATTCACTACATTAAATCACGGTGTGAAAACTCCACACAGAACAGAGCCTTTCATCATCTCACTGGGAGAGAGTGAACAATGAGATAGAGGCAACAGGCCTAGATGTTTGCTTACTTTAGAAGCCTCAGATAAGGCGCATAAGGAGATATGAGGAATACACAGTAAAGCAATTTGAGATTAGCATCATAATAATGTCTTGCCTTTTCTCCCTTGGATCCAGAGTCACCTTTCATACCAGGAAGTCCAGGGGGTCCCTATGGAGGGACGGAATCAGTTTGTCAAGCATAAATCACAGTGATATGAATTCACATTATTTTACAGTGACAGCCAGCGCCAGAACTCTGCATTCATGGTGACTATTCTGTATCTATCCTGCAGAGTTACTGAGACAGCTGCTGTAAACAGCACTTCACTCATGGTAGTGGGTAAAAAGCATGGAACATACAGATGTTATTAATAAGTCATGGGCAGGTAGTCCTGCTGTATCATACATTCAGCACATTTTTTTATTTTTTTTATTTTAATAACACATACATCTTTTATTTTGTTTTTTTTTATTAGGACGGTGGAAGGAAATGTCTTACAAGAGGTCCAGGAGGGCCGTCTTGACCAGAAGCACCAGGTAGTCCTTGCTCACCCTGAAAAAAAGGAATAAATAATAACAGCCTTTGGCTAATAACATGAGAATTATTGGAATATTAGATTAGAGTATGCTGAACCTACATTTTAAGTAATAATGTTAAAAATGTATCCATAGGAGTAGAATAGTAGTCTTAATATATATAGTTGTACTAATAGTGCTCTTCAGTCTTGTAATTACTCCATGAAAATTTTTATTTTTTTTTATGTCACCAAGATCTACTCACAACAGGGCCAGGGATGCCACGTAGACCCTCAGGACCAGGCTTGCCAGAGGGACCCTGAGGTCCCACAGGCCCAGTTTTCCCAACAGGTCCCTCTGCTCCAGCTTCTCCCTGTTAAACAAAGGACATTAGCAATTACTCCCTTTTCATGGTCTATAGAACTCATACACTCCTGGGCACTTAAAGTCCTCTGGGCCCTGTACTATACACGTTAATATAAAAGTCAAATATGTCGGATAACAATGACAACAGCAATTTCATCCACCTTGATAATTAAAGCAAAATCACATCTGAAAGTCACATTGCTCAGTATTCTGCAACGTTTTTCTTCCTCAAAACCTCAGATTGGAAGGATTCGAGGATTTGTAACATCCACACAGATCAAATGTTACCAGAAGTCGTCTATTGTCTCTGAGCAGGAACAGCGAGTTTTCATGTATTGAAGTTCCAGAGATGTCATATCGACTAGGATGATAGGAGGAGGGGGATTAAATTGTTCTGACAACCAATTAGGCCTGGAGTTGACACTCAAGGATCACCACGCAGGCTTTGTCTTGTTTCCATCAAATCAACTCTAATCCTTTACCTCAATGTGGATAGAACGTGCACCTTGTATATGCGTGTGTCTGTCCGACAGTGTATGCTTGTGAAGAGGAGAAATAAAGAGATGCAGGATGACGAAGAACAAAAGAAAGCGCGAGGGGCCATGTCAGAGATCTGTCAGGTTTTCTGCCTGAGCATTTCTTTCACCCATCTGATTGTGGAGACAAACAATTTTCTTTAAGGCTTACAAAGACACTAGCATGTTATGGATTTCAACAAAGCAATCAAACTCTCTGTTTGCCTCAAGAAACCCAACTGCTGCTTCTGTGAGACTAATTCACCAATAAATACACACCTGAGCACAACAGAGGAAAGAGTTTGAATGGGTATTCTTTTCTTATTTAGATTATCAACTCGACATCTGTCATCACAGACATTTCATTATGTTTTATTGTATATTTATGTGTATTTTATAACACCTTCAGGCAGAAAATTTGGCAACCATTTATAGAGGGAAAGAAAGAAGTTAGAATTTCTATAAGCAACTTAACACCCAATTGTGAAATCAAACCACTACTGAGAGCTTATTGTTGAAATGGAAATACTAATGAATGTACAGCAATGATATACTTTTCTGTTTAACACTTAATTTATAGATCTGAAAACTCCTAAGAATTCCCTAGACTATTTCTTGGAAATAAATCCATTTCGGTACTGATTATTGGGAAAACAGCAATGTCCTTGAAAAAAAAGCATAATTTAAACCCATGTAATTTTATTCATTCATTCATTGCAGAAAATTTTAAAATTGCATGCTGCCTGTAGGCAAATTTCACATTTTGTCCTGTCCAGCTAATCTCTCAAGGTTAAGCCAGCAAGCAAAAACAGTAATAATTAGATGTGTACCAATTCAACACTTTCTCTATTTTGCCTATAATTTGTACTAAATTAATTTTTTCTTAACCAGGAAAAGTCATGAAAATAAGGCATCACCTTTTACTTAGAAATCCAGCTAACTGAATTTATATGGTGTGAATTCCTGTCTTTGAAATTTCCACAACGTGATCTCTGATTTCATGATTTGAAAAATGTGAATGATTGAACAAGAAAATGTGGGTGTCACATATCTAAAATTTGACATTCTGTCTGTGATCCGAGAAAGGAAATTTGTCTGATCGATTCTATCAACGGCTGATTATCCTTGGTGGCACAAATGTTCAAGTGTGACTTTGTCATTTTGGTGAGTGAGTTTCACCTTTCCAATTGCAGCAACTTGAATACAGCTGTTTGAATTTTTGCACACTTGATTTGGTGAACCCTGTATTTGGTCTCTACCATCTGGCTTCACTGTGCTCACCAGCTAACTGTCGCTAACTGTGTCTGTCTGCAGTTTGGTGCTGAGGAAGTAGTGTACAGTGGATTAGATATTAGAGATCCTTCACTGATAACAGCTGCTGTGAGAGTGAACCCATACAGGAAAGTTGACAGCCAAACAAGAAGCTGAAAATCGCTATAAAGCCCTGTAAAGCTGAGGGGAGCTGCAGATTCATGTGATAGTTCTCTGTAAGGTCATCACTAGAAGAGAGCCTTACACACTGCAGACTGTCATTTGACACGTTATCATTGTAAAAATATCGACCGTAGCTGCGTCTTTGCTTTCATTTAGCCAACCCTGATCTCAGAAAGAATCATGTGTACTTCAGTAGTTGTTTGTAATATGTAAAACTCAAATTAGTGTTGAAGTCGTAACTTACCTTGGATCCCTTTTCTCCTTGTCTGCCCTCTTGACCTGCTCGTCCAATAGGTCCCTGAAAAGAACAACAACCAAAAAGCAATTCGAATTTTGTGCATGACTACTTTAAATAAACAAATTTAATATGTGCCTTTTACAACTTATTCAAAAGAGCACAAAACAGGTAATTATTCTGTGAAAGGGAAATTCTCCAACATTTACTGGCAAGCAGTAGTTTCATGTACACACTAACCGACCAGCTGAACCCTCTCTCACCTTGAACCTTTTTAAAGTGAGAAGGTTATTCGGGGCCACGCAACATCAGTGCGAGCAAATTGCCCTACATTCCAAACATACTGAGCTAAAAGCACATCAGCTTTTTCACCAAACAGCCTCTGGTCAAAACCTTGTAAGTGGGCTGTCATTTGCCATTAGAAACCATAATCAAACAGAGCAAACAAAAGCCACCGGTCTTCAATGTAGGTTATGAGCCCTGGCAACTGTGTATGTGCATTAGTGGATGTGTGTGTTGAATGTGTGCGTATGCAGGCATGTGTGCACCCGTGCGTGCATGGGTGCTAATGTAGTCAAGCAGCCATACGCATCAGTGAACACAAAACCTGAGTCAATTTCGAAGAGATATTGGGAAAGAGGCTAACCCAGCATTAATGGTGGAAGGATGAAAAATCATATCGCAAAGTCCATTAATATGGACATGGAACTGGGGTCTAATTTGTTCTGTAGCCTCTATCACCTGGATACTACCCCTTGGAATACAAATTCTGGGGGTAAAAAGTGCTTACCGGCGTTTTTAAAATGTACAATCAACCATCCAAGCCTGCATGTCAAATGAAGCCACAGAGTTGCATCGAACGCATGCAAGCAAGAGTATCAGATGCTGGACAAAGAGCATTTTTGGCAATGAGGCCACAATCTACCAAGGATAGATATTTTTAGTCATTTTAGCTCAGACAGATTATTTTCTGTCCAACAACCTGCAGGACTATATCATCACACGTACAGTGTGCTCATGACAAGCTTATAATAACAAGCTGTTATGGTCACATTTTGAATTCTCTATGGTGAGGAAAACTGCAAGGATGATCAATTCAGCATGTGGCTTCACTGTCTGATTTCTTATTCACAGTGGTGGAAGAAGTTCTCAGATCCTCTACTAACTGCAAGTACAAGTACCAACACAACAATGTAAGAATATTCCACTGCATTACAAAAGTCCTGCATTCAAAATCCTACTTAAAGCAAAAGCACAGAAGTATTGTAAGCCAAATGTACTTAAAATATCAAAAGCCAGAGTACTTGCGCTTCAAAAAACAGCCCCTGTGAGTAATATATTACCATAGATGACATTAGTTTGTTGACAGTAGTATTAGTACAAGTAGTTTAGTTCAGTGGTTCCTAACCTAGGGGTCGTTCCCAGTCCACAAGATAAACATTATTAATGGAGCAGAAAAAACAAAGTTCTGCTACACAAATTTGTATTCAGTTTTTTGACTTGTCCTTAGTCTTTGCTTTCTTTTTTAAATATTTGATCATGTCTACCTCGTTGAACAGTTACTTATATGAATCCATCTGAGGAGTTTATTGGGAAAATGTCTCTTTAGTAGAACAGCCGACATCACATAGACATCGGAAACAGGATGAGTGGCTTCAACCAGACACTGCTTTTTCGTTAGGGGTAACAAACCAAAAGATTTTGGAATCACTGATTTAATCCTTAACAATCAATATATATTAATCTATAAGCATATATTTGAATATATTTGCATATAATGTTTTTATTTAAGTAAAATCATAATCAGAAAAGTAAGTATTAACTACAGCTTAAAAATAAGGGAATGTAGTGGGGTAAAAAATACAATCTTTCCCTCTGATACGTAGTGAAGCTGCTAGAAATACAAAGTAATCCAAATGGAAATATGAACCTAAGTACATTGCTTGGGTAGAGCTATACTTCTATGAAACAGAGGAGGTATATTGTATTTTCTATGTACTGTATATGATGTTTGCATTAATATGTAGAGATGGCAGCAAAGCTGGTTGATGGTGATGCTCTGGAGCATAAGTTAGACTTCACTGAGCATCATCTCTGCTGAAGTACACAAATTAGAATGAATTCACTTTGAATATCAATCTCTCTGTTCTTAATCGCCATATTGTGCCAGCCTTTCATACAGAACATTAATGGCATGCTTTATTGCTAACTGTAAAAAAATTATTGCTGTAAATGGAAGGCATCGTAAAAATGCTACGCTAGTGAAATGAAATAATCTCATCTCAAGTCTGATGCGACAGAAAGGTCATCGAGTGCCAGAAAGTGAAGTGACAAGATAATTTCCTGACATTAGCAGCAGCAGCAGTCCTACTGCTTTCACATTACTGCCAGTCAAACTCACAGTATGTCATTATTCTCTAACAGAAAGATGTCAGTTTAACTAATGGACATCACTGCCTGTCAAGAGCATGTAGGTATATCTACACATGTGGTCAAAAATGTGTATCACCTTACAGTGACTAATAGATTGGAACCTTTAACAGCATTGTGAGTCTAAAAATAGAGAAGATCCCAAGAGCTGAACAGAAGTATCATCTCATACATCATTTTGGAAATGCACTCACCCTTTTGCCAGGCGGTCCAGGTACACCAGCCTCACCAGATGGACCTGGAGGGCCCTAAAATTGAATAGACAGAACACTTCACAAAAACTGAAGAGTTTTGTTATATAATGAGGTATCTCCCTCATTCGCACAAAGTGATTTCACTGAATAGACTCTATTAGGCTCTCCTGCAGACTGCATCACCATATTGTTGCTCTGTTTGCTTCACTATAAGTATTATACATTTCAGTAGCCCTGAATTTAAAATGTACAATAAACTGCAAGTGTTTGCACTGATAGAAGTTTAAGACTTACAGGTTGACCGGCCTCTCCATCATCTCCTTTGTCACCCGGTAAACCATCAAGACCCTAAACAAAATACACAAACATGGAATGATTTAACTCAATTCAACTCAACTCAAAAGATTTTTTCTCACAAAAATAATAAAAACCTATGCAAACAATAACAAAGTCCTGCTATGCAAAATGTGAAACAACAGTGAAACACAAAAATGAGGAAAATAAAGACATATTAAATAAACAAAGGCATTGCTTTTCACTTCATTTCTCACATTAGCAGTATTTTTTTCATAGTTAATGATACACAAGCATAATTAATTCACTGAATGCTACAATACCCTAAATATGATGCTAGACATTAGATTGATTAAGGAACAAATGTAGCACTTACAGCAGCACCAGGCTCGCCAGGTGGACCAGGGTCTCCTGGGAACCCGACAGGACCCTGCAGATAGATCGAGACACTGAGAATACTGATTTTGACTCAGATATCTGACACTAACAGCTCTGGCATATCTAATACTGCATCAGTCATGGCTGTGTGTGTGTGTGTGTGTGTGTGTGTGTGTCAGTGGAGCTGACATACAGGGTTACCCTTGGGACCGTCATCTCCAGGGGGTCCGCGGCCACCGGGGGGTCCAGCAGCTCCTGGTGGGCCAGTTTCTCCCTTCTCCCCAGTCTCTCCTCTGGGGCCCTGAGGGTAAACGCATCACAGGCTTGTCACCGTGAACAACACATGAGGGCTATATAGGCTACTTTGACAACAGCATGCTAAGCACAAGACAAATGTGTTATCACATCTGTCACTTCAACTTGCATCAACACACGCACCAAACTACCTCTAAGAACTGTGACTTTAAGAGATGAAAAAAGACCTTCTGTTGTACAGATTCATTTTAAAATCATAGTTCGATCTACTAAATGGTGACACTAAATAAACCTTATCTTACCAATATTGAGTAGTAGCAGACAGTGTCTTAAAGTGTTTGCTATGACTCATAGCAGCAGCTGAAGCATAATTACAAGCCCTGAATCGTTAGCTGGCCTATTACAGCTGAGCACTTCTCTAGTCGATACCAGCATGGCACCTTTGAAATTGACCCCGATTTGACGTGCAACACTGGCTCTATCTGTCACTGTAAACTGATGCTCAGCAGCCGAGGGATACGACAAGCTGATGGACTCAGACTCAGGGAGGGTGACTGGCCCGTATCCATAATCTCTCCATGATCTTATCTCCTCTTATTTTTTTTTCTGGGATTTTATTGCTTTATTGTCTTCTATTGCTTTAATACGTCATGTCTTTAAGTATCTGTCGTTTTGATTTAATACCTCTTCTTGTAGAGCACGTTGAGCTACATTTCATGCTATGAAAGGTGCTATATAAATGAAGTTTATTATTATTATTATTATTATTATAACTCAGGTGATTTCTCCTGCTTAGCCTGGATTGATGGCAGTGCTCTGCTCTGAGATATTCAGCATCAGGGTGCATACTGTGAATACTTCATCCTGATTTATACCACTGAGAAGTAAAAAGTAGAGGCAGTTTGCAGGCAAACATAATATGCTGCATCATGAAGCAGATTTTGTGCATGTTATGTGGATTGATGCATGTGATTGAACACTATTATTGGAGATATCAAACAATAAAATATTATTGTGAACACATTGTACACTGTTGTGGTGCTCCTTTAACTTAATAACTCGTGGGATATTCCGACTTTTGCCTCTAATAACAGCCTGGTGCAGGAGGTTAGATTAATGACACCACCAACAGTGGACGTAACCAAATGTGGCTGAGCTAATTATCCTCTGAAAAGCCCTCAGGTTGCGAGCGCTTCTTCACATCAGCCAACAGTAATCGGAGGTAAAATAAGAGGTGGAACAGCCCCATAGCTTAAGTGTCAAATAATAAGCATAATTAGCTGCACTCACATATATTCACAGGCACATTCTTCAAACAATCACAACTGTTTGAATTCTACCCACAATTGCATGTGGGCAGAATTGTACACACTGCTGGACTGTGTGCAAGTACTACATTTTTAAATCATCAGCTTCCTTATTTTTGAAAATAGAAAACACTCTCAGAGATGAGGAGTTCTTAGGCATGATACTGTACTTACGCCGATACCCGGTTCTCCAGGTGATCCTGGGTTTCCAGCCTCTCCGGTTTCTCCCTGTGATCATACAGTGAAATCATGGATTATCACACTTGCAGTAAACAATCCAGATAGTGCTGTCAGCTGACTGGTTCAGTGCTTTTAGTTTGTATCCTCCACTTCTACTTCAAACACACACAAAACACAAACTTTTTTTGAAAGTATTACACGGTAGTAAAAAAATCTCCTTGGGAAGCAGAAAGAGAAACACTTCAATTCACTTATTTTGAAGATAAACACACCATAGGAAATGAAAGGAATGTATTTTTCATGGCTGGTAAGCGCTAACTGAGTGCATGAAAAATGACCATGGATGCGCTTACCTTCTCACCAACACCTCCCATTGAACCAATACTACCGGGGGGACCTTGTGCACCCTGTGGGTTGATTACAGTGGCATTAGTTCATTTAATTATCCAAAGAAAATAAGAATCATGGATAACATGAAAAAAAAAAAGACAACAACAAGACAACAATCAAACTTACATTGGCTCCGCTGGGACCTTGAGGACCTCTAGGGCCAGGAGGACCAGGTGGACCCTATTGGCAAGAACAGAAGTTACACTATATTAAATGTATGCTCTACTTTACAAATAAATCCAGAATGACCAGGTGCTATTTTTTTTCCCGAATGGGTATGACAGTGCAGGATTTTTGACACCATTTATCATATGGGAAATGTGCAGAAAACATATGTTTATCTTCAGAAAGTACAGACTGCAGTATTTTCCATTTATTGGCTGGAGTTATATCTTCCTTTCAAAGTATTGTTGTATCAAAAAACAGCAGCAATACGAGGAAGAGTAGCAGAAGCAGTCTGAAGTAACCAAAAGCAGATTTGATTATCTTTAGAGAGCCACTGTTTGATGACACCTGCTGTATCATAGAAACTAGGGTTGTGAATGACAACCAGTGTGTTTCTTGTCAACACATGAGGTCTGAGACAAGAACAAAATACTAAGATATGGCTCAGCACAGCAAAGACAAGACCAAAAAGTCAGACTTTGTGAACACAGTGGGACACAGATGGGCAGAGAGACAGAAATACAGGCTGCTCTGTGTCTGTGCTTGTTGTGCTCGAGTGCTGGTGTGAAGCTATGTCAGAAAATCAAACCTCCATACAATATCTGTACATAATACTTGTCTGTTCTGATGATTCTCTGGCTGAACCCTCAGTTCTACATTGACAGTACTTTTATTGTAGTCGAACTGTACAAAAAAAAAAATAATAAAGGAAAGTTGAAAAAAACATACTGCGTTGGAACAGAGGATGCAAAGTTTTCGCCAGCTGATCTTCCACAGACTTCAAAAACATCTGCCAAATGACTGGTGGAGTTGCCAAACTCCACCACCAGCCAGAACTTCAGAACAATTTCCCACCTCACTGGGTTGTACGTGAAAACAATGTGAATCGCTGTAACAGAGAAAAATAACAAAAACAGCTGCACTCACCATTGGTCCAACGTCTCCATTCTCTCCCTTTTCACCAGGGGGGCCGGGCAAACCCTGAGAAGACGACAAATATTTGTCAGTGCAAAAAAAAAAAAAAAGGTCATGTGCGGCTGCACCTGAGACAAAACTACACATTGGAAAGGAGCATAAATACATTTCTGCTGCTCATTAACAGGTACTTTCAGATGATGTGTATTGAATAGTGGGCTTTAGGATGCAATGTGATGGAGAATGCATTAATACAAGCAGAGCCCCTGAGTGTAAACACACAATTAGTCAAACAGGACACCTATTGTAATTAAAGGGTATGGGAGGCTTGGGTATAATCAGCCTGTGTAAATTACAGGGTGGGAGCTCCATCCATCTATGTCCACAGGAAAGTGGAAACAAAGGGGACAGTGCAGGCGGTGCATATTATCCAGTTTTGGGATTCAATCATGCTTGACTAAAACAGTTTGAATACAACTTGGGAAGGTGCGTAACTGCGCCGAAAATGAAGGAGCTCTCGCTTGCTATTGTGGCTTATTGTCTGTCTGCATAATTGCAGTTATTGTTTGCCGTGTTAGTTTAACTCCGATGATGGAGCACGTGTTATCAATAGGTGGGTGGAAAGCAGCGGTAATGATAAGTTACTGTAAAGCCAGAATGACATGGATATCGATCATTGAGATCACGTGTGTAGTTTCAGTCCATTTTCTTGATTTACTGTACCTGCGACGGCAGAGAGGGCTAATTTATAACTGATTCTGACTGCGACTTTAGTCAAGGTAATAAAGCATGAGGGGAGAAAGAATGGAAAAATAAATGAGGCATCAACTTATTTCATGTATAATGTTTGGATGTGACGGGCTCTTGATCAGTGCTGGAATTGTCGGTGCTTGTTTGTAAAATATATGAACTAATGGATCAGGAGGATGGAAAAAAAGAGGTGTATTGTGGGTAAAATTGACATAAACCACATGCACACACACGACTCACTTATATCTACACATATCAGAGCAAATCAATAAATGTTTGCTCATGACTTTGCATTTTCCTCTATTTCCCACACTAGTCTTAGAGTTCTCGGAGTAATCAAATCTGATTTCTATGTCCACATCTTAACCTCTCGCTCTGAAGCATTCATCCTCTCAGCGAGCAACTCCAATATTCCACAGCAAACACAGCCCCACATGACGGAAGGCGAACCGAAGCCATTCATTCCCCATAGTCAAAAATCATTAATGCTACAGATAATTGCATTGAAGAGCTGAGCTTGCAGTGGCTGCTGCCATCTACTGAAGGGCAGCTTAGCCAAACATAATTAAAAGAGTGGAGATGGAGTGCATTATGCCCAATTAAAAGCCAATTGCACTTAATAACTCTGTTATCTGGCCCTATTGACCAGTGGGGTTTCGCTCTAATTTCATCCTCAGTGAGTCCTTGGATAATTGACTTTGAGATATTCTCAAGTATGCTGTTTCTTTATTCGTTGCCACCAAAGCAAGTTTCCTCAACTCTAGCTCATTGGCTTTAACGCTCTTGTCTTTTGCTCCTCTTTCACTCTGTTACAATTTTAAGGAAAAGAGAGCTGAATGGAGCAGAGTTGTGGGAGAGCAGCAACATAAAATTCAGCCTTAGTTTTAGAGTCACATCCTTATGGGACAGGTTTCTTGACATCTGACATGGTTACTGCACACACAGAAAATGTAATATAAGCGAGACTATGCAACTTTTGCTAAACAACAACTTCAAGTGACAACTGAGAGAGAGACACACACACAGATGCTAAAACAAAATGTAACAGTAGCACAAGAGTCATCGATGAACTAAACTGACAACATAATGTCAGTAAAACAGCAATACCCACCTACATGTTTCTAACATTAGGCACCATAAACTTCACAGCACACCTCACTAAGTACGGCTGTGTCTTTAACATCCCTGAGTGTATTGAACTGAGGCAGGTCGTGTTTTATTGTTTGTCATTTTAACTTTTTATGTGTAAAAAGAAGAAGAAGAAGAAGGTGTTATTTCCTCTCTCAGCACCAAAAATGGTACAATACTCTGCATGATTCCAAGAAAAACACTCATCTATGAATCAGTGAACTGTTATCATTACAAATGAGATAAGTAGCCCTAGATCAATGTGAATTGAGGGGGAAAAGAAAACTGCAGGCCAGTTTTATTTATTTTATTCTATCTGTTTACAGGGAGTCCTAGTGACTCGACAGAATATTTGTAATATCACAGGCAAGCAAATGTGTCAATCTTGGTATCCAAATCAACTTAGAACTACATCCTGACTGCCTAGTTGTTAAATCCTCTAGGTGATGAAGACTGTATGTTTATTGTAATATGTCTAATATGAGAAAATATTTGCAGAAGATAAATTAACTTATTCTATACATTGATTAAAATATCTGATCAAATAAGAGCTGCCACGGCAGCTGGTCTCTTATTTGGGCCCGGGAGCACTGCAGGGGAGCAGTTTACTGCATGATAATGATGCAGACTGAGAGGAAAAACCAACGGCAGCCTCCCTTCCACCATTAACGCTGCGGCAAAATGCCAAATGCAAAATGTTTGCAATGGGGATGGATTTTTAGCACTGTCTATGCTAAGGAAAGTCCTTGAGGCCGAAAAAGCATTATTTGCCCAGGAGCAATACAAAGTGTTATTAGGAGCCAAGGCTGCATTAATAAATTATGCTCTGGTTTGATGTAAATGATGCAAGGAGAAATGAAATGTCGGCTCATGGGGTATAGAGGAGCTCGCTCTGCTCTGGCTGGCTGAGGGAAAGTGAAGTGTGTACCGACTGAGCTGCGTTCAATGTGATCTGGGTGTCTTGTGTGTTTATCTAGAGGATGCACACTTAGACTTACCTGCAGCCCGATGGGTCCTGGTAGACCTGGGAATCCTCTGGGTCCTTCGTCTCCTTTCTGGCCAAACATACCCTGCTGTCCTCTCGGTCCAGACTCACCGTCGCTGCCCTGTGGGAGGTCAAAGTTCACACAATGCAAGCATCTTTATTCTGATCCCCATTAGCTGGAGGTTTAGGAAATGCAAGTCCACAAACACTCATATCTGTGTGGGTTTTTTTCTCTTATGGGATTTCTTTGCTCTCTTAATCCTTTTCAAGGTTATGGAGCATATCTAAGCTCGCATGGTGGAGTGTGAGTCGACGCCCATATTCTAACAAAGGCTGAGGATGGACGGTTACCTTAACTGCCTTTTCTGAAGGTCATTTTATGGCAATACCATCCATCCATCAATTCTCCACACCCACACAGTGCTTTCAGTGTCAGGAGGGGGCAGGAGCTTTTCTCACAGTGAACTCTGTACAGGCCAATAGTCTGCATCTCAGACATATCGCAGATGGCATTCATTTAGATTTTAGTCAATTTAGAGTTTAGATTAGATAGAAAGTACAAGGGCAACTGTCCGAGCCACTGGTGCGCTGTGTTGCTGGGCTACCTGGGGAAACAGCAGCCACCCTACCAAAGCTTCTCATCAGGGGAAGCAAGATGAAGTACAGTACAGCCAAGGGGTTATGGTAAACAGCCTATGTGAAAGATGCTGACTTCATCTGTGAAGTCAGAGGTGCGCAGGGCTTCAGCGGATAGAAAGGGGAGACTACAGGGAAAGAGTGAAGTGCTGACAAACTGGGAGTTTTCAGTTCAAACGCATGTCAGCAGTTGAAAGAGCTTGAGGAGCTCTCGCTGAGCCCTGGGACATGTAGGCAGCCTCAGGTGCTGGTTCTGAATGCAGAACAGTTAAGAGGGAAATGCTAGGTGATTACAGGTACCGTGAGTACAACTTTGAACCAAAGAGTCGGCGACAAAGTGGACTAAAGTTTAGAGAGACTTTAAACAAACCAAAAAAACAGACACAAATCTGACTGCCCCAACACTTCCTGAGGGAGAGTGGAATCAGAAATGTTTCTGGCCCTGTGCACAACCTGCACCACTATTTTGGCAGACTGTTTCCATCCTTGATGGAATTGGAAAGAAACCTCCAAGACAACATGGAGGACAGCGTAGAACAGTTATCATCACCAAAATATGAAGCTTGGTTTGCTTGTGTATGATTAGTGAAATGGTCCAACGGTGAATAATGTCAAGTATTTATGTGATTATGAGCAGCGAAGCCCCACAGATAGGATGTAGGAATGGATTTTAAAAAGAAAAACATAGGATGTTACATTATAATTAACATCAAAAGTCTAACCCAGTACGATAACACTGGCGGAAAAGTAGTTAAAATTGTTTTCTTCTGTCTAAATGATGCCATGATATTTTGTCCAATTTATCCCCGATCTAATGGGCAGCAGGTCTCTCCATTACTGTCCATCACTCACACTGGAATTAATGACTTCTGCTCGGCATTAATCCAACAATACTTGCAGTTTCCAAAACTGACAAACTGTATGATATAGAGCTGGCTCACTGTTTTCTGAATTAAAGATCTAAAAGAGAAGACGTGCTGTAGTTCTAATTAGTAAAATGCTTTCTCAGAGGCAATCACCTTTAATCATTATAAGTATTAATATTTGCCAACGTTGAAGTTTAACATGTTAGGTCTTAGTATTAATGTGCTGTATCTGAAATCTGAAGTGTGGCCGATTTAATGGACTGAGGTATGATTCAGCACAACCACTTGTACAGCACCTGTGGGTACAAGAGATGCTCAGGCCTGGAGGCATCACACATGTGCTCAGGCAGGTGTAGTTTATGAGTCACCTGAAGTGCATCTAAATTCAATACATGTTTAGACTGTCCATGAAAAAAACATTAAGTGCCTATTTCAGGATTATTGTTTGCCTCATGTTATGTTAGACACAAACTTTTATATCATAAAAATGTGTTTCCTCCAGCCAAGTCAAATTTCAGAAATTATTCTTGTACATCTATGTATTTTTTATTTTTATCAGATAGTGCCAAATAAAAACCTACTACTTATTTGTAGAAAAGGATGTTTACCACATCCTGATGGAGATCGATACCGCCCTATGTCTATAGGCTCTTTCATTCCAAACGCTTCACCTTGGTTGCATCTTGTAGACAAAAGCACTGGCGACTGAGCTCTTGCAAACCTTGTTAAGCCTTAGCTGAACAGGAAATTGGTTCATTCATTTTCCATACAAACACTAACATTTCTCCTTGCCTGAGAGGTGGGGTAGATGTAGTCAAACGTGATAACAACATTAGGACATGCAGAAGTAAGAAAAAAATAAAAAAAAAAAAAATAGGGCAGCTAATGGTGAAACTACACAGCACGAGTCAGGACTCCGTTATGAAGATATGAATACACATGAGCAGACTGACTCACCAGGACAAACAACTGTTAAATAATTTGTTATTCAGCTTGGGTGCGCTACCTGCTCACGGCAATCCGTCTCACCAGGTCTATTCTAGCCCCCACAGAGCCCTGCAGATGCTGAATTTTTGCTAGAATGGTTGTTAAGGCCTGATAATTTACAGCAATGAGCCGTTAGTTGCCCCGAGGCCATCAGCTATTGTAGAAGCAGGACTTATCCTGTTGTGTTAATGAGATGGATGAGTAGAGGATGCAGCATACAAGGCAGTATTTTCAGCTAGGTCTGGTGCCATATGAGGTAATAATTGGAAATGATTGGCAGGTGGTGGTACCATTGTGGTTTGTGACCGTTTTGTAACTGGAAGGTCACTAGTGTAATCCTATGTAAGAATCACAAAGCAATACAAAATCTAAATTTATAATTGCAGTGTAATTAATGGATGGGTGCTTAAACAAAATTCTACCGAATGATGTGATGACAGAACTCCTTGTGGGGTACCCTGATATTAATACGTTACATTACTCATGTTACTCAAGTAAAAGCTGTGGTTAAGATGAAATTGGTGTAACATTCCTATGATAAAATGTTGGGCATTTTTAAATGAAGAGGGATTACAGCCAAAAGGTTTTTGGACTGCAGAGGCAACAATAAAAAAAGCAATAGTGCTTGCATAATGTATCTCTGACCTGGCTGGAACAGCGCTAAATGTCTGATCAACTAAGGAATAAAACATTGTTTCTTAAATAGGGCCACCTTATTGTAACAGGGGTCTCCAACTATGCACCATTAAGAGCCAAGTGTGCAGTTTTCCAATCTATCTAAACACTCTAACAGCTCATTTAACTGATTGTCACACCATCAGCAAGAATAAAAACCTGCAGATGCTACACATCGCTCTTAACAGGATATAGTTGGAAACTACTGGATAACAGGGTGCAGTCTGACAGAAACAGACGTGATTCTGTCATTTCGTCATGGGACTGCAGGCCTGGAGGCAGCTAGTTAAAAAAAAAAAAAATCTCTGCCCACAGGCTTTTGGTCCATTTCCTGTTTGGAATCATCACTTCATGAGACCTTGAATTGAAGTAAATATTTAAAACTTGATTTACCATTTCATTGTTATGACACATGACCCACAAAGGGGCTAAAATTAGAAAAATGACAATTGCGTTGGCATTGGATATGTTGGGGAAAAAAGGATTGTAAAAAAAACCTGCCAAGTATAGGTTAGAAAATGTCTTGACATTGACATTTGGGGAGGATATTGGTGTGCACTGGTTACCAAGTAGCGGCACTTTTTTCACTTCATGTTTTATTCCTGAATAAGGCATCCTTTAATAAAAGTGCATAGTAATATTTCATGAGGGAAAAGTTGACACCAGATGCCCGGAGGAAGTGATACTCACAGCTGGGCCAGGAGCTCCGACCACACCCTGAAGACCACTTGGACCTGGTGGACCCTAAAAACACAATGAACAATGAGATACGCAGTCTGAGACGAGATAAACCCGCTGTTTCCATTTATGCCAGAGAACAGCAGAGGTTATTGAAAAGATTTACACACTAAAGCTGTTGATCCTCATACAGACTGTCTACCTGAGGGGAATAACATTTCTCTAGAAGAGAAAATATATTTCAATATTTAATGTATTTGTAACAAAAGCCAAAGTCACTTAAAAAAACACATGTATGCAGAGCACAATGGTATTTTATATATCTATATATATTATAAAAAAAGCAACCATTTAGGAAACATAACAGCATTTCAGTTAATATTTTATAGGCTGCAGACAGTTTAGGGCAAGGTAACCTGAGATGAGTCATTGCCAAGTAACCTATGTTTCCTTAATTTATTCAGTTCACTTCAGAATTCAGCACTTAAGATTAGTGTTTCCTTGCTCAGTTAGCATGGATTATCATTCACAACTCGGCTTCTATTAAAAAAGTTATATAAAAAGTAACAAAGAGAGAAAATCCAGACTCACAAGTTCCCCCTTGTCTCCTTTGCTTCCCTTCTGTCCAGGTCCACCGACTTCCCCCTGTGGTGCAATACAAACAACAGAGCTCACATCTCTGCTCTCCATCTTAACAGGCTCTTGGCTCCCATGTTTAGTCAAAGTCCAATATCTTAAAGTGTCACCTTTACCATGACTGGGCAGTAAATATTTCTCAAGAGATTCTAATTTGATTGGCCCACAAACACCTTGGGCGAGTGTTTGCAATTAATTGATTGGCTTCCTCTCTAACCCCATTGGCACTTTGATTGACGAAATGGTGTGCCGGAAGATGTGACTGGGATCGGAGAGGTGTGATGGTTACAAATGTAAAGATGCTGATCTGTGGTTTAGTGTATCAACTGTGGATTAGGGATTTTCTGGCCTGAGGGTAAACAGTGTGTGGAGACTGCCGGCTCTTTCAGTACATATATATTTGTTTATCTGTGTACAGGGGCAACAAAAAGTACGCGAACCTGCATTTATGTATAGATTTGCCATAAAACATGTTCTGATCATCATCTAAGTCACAATTAAAAACAAACACAATCTATTTTATATTACTAAACACATACATCATTGAACTGTTCTTGTCCGTGCTGAAAACATTATTCAAACATTCACAGTGTAGGTTGGAAAATGTACGTGAACACTGAGGCTAATGATTTCAACAAAGTCTATTTGGAATCAGGAGTGAGCAAACGTCAATGAAACCAGACTGGAGGTTTGGGTTGGAGCTACTACTTATAAAATAACACTCAAACATTTTGAGTTTGCCATTCACAAGACACATCTGCTGCTGTGAACCATGCCTCGCAAAAAAGAGATTTCCGAAGACTTAAATAAATCTGAAAGGGTTACAAAATCATCTCAAAGAGTTTAGATATTAATCCTTCCACAGTCGGACAAACTATCTCTAAACGGAAATGATTTAGTTCCGTGGCTGCTCTCCCGTAAAGTGGGCGTCCAGCTGAGATGACTGCAAAGGCACAATGCATAATGATCAGTGAGGTAAAAAAAAAAAAACAGCCCAGAGTAACAGCTAAAGGCTTAAAGGAATCATTGGAGCTGGTTAGCATCTGTATTCATGAGTCTATTATATGCAAATCATGATGTGTGGTTGCATGGAGCATGGTGTCCATTGCAGGATATGATGGAGGAAGCTGCTGCTCTAGAAAAAAAAAAACCCATCACAGCGTGCGTGAGGTTTACCAAACAGCAGCTTGACACACTCAGTCTTGACAACGCTGCTGGGAGAATGTTTTTGAAAATCTTTGGTGAATAGTTTGCGATGAACATGTAGCACTATGTACGGCGTAAAAAGGGCTCCATGAACACTGACGTGAGGTGGAGGGAGCATCATGATTTGGGGCTTTGCTGCCTCTGGGCTGCTCGCCATCATCGAGGGGAAAATGAATTCTCAAGTTCATCAGTTTATCATTATCTTACAGGATATTGTCAGGGTGGCTGTCCACCTGCTGAAGCTCAGTAGAAACCTGATGATGCAGCAGGACAATGGCCCTAAACAACAAGTAAATCTGCCACAGAATGACTTCAAACAAAGAACAAGCTCCTGTTGGAGTGACCCAGTCAGAGCCCAGAACTTAACGTGGTAGAGCTGCTGTGGAATGACCTGAAGAGAAACGCTGACAACAGAAATCCTAACGATATGTCTGAGCTGAAGGAGTTCTGCAGGAATACTTCCTCCTGAACTTTGTGCAACTTATTACTGAAAACGCATTCAAGGTTGTTGTTGCCCAAGGAGGTTCAAAAAGTTAAGTCCAATGATTCACTCACTTTTTCCACCAGCACTGTGAATGTTTAATGGCTGTGCTCAGTAAAGACACAAAAGATTATAGTTGTGTATGTGATATCAGCTGAAGCACATTGATTTTTGTTTTGTACTTGTGACTCAGATGAAGATCAGATCATAGTTCACGTTCATGTTCACGTACTCTTTCTTACCACTGTAAGTTGAGCAATAATCTGCTGCACGAGTGATAATATTTTCTATAATAGGAAGAGAGTAGCAACAGAGTAAATGAAAAAGCATATTTGTTAATGCTGCATTTTCTATATATATATACATATACATACGGTATATTAAGACATGTCTCTCTAAAATAGCCATGGTGCGTCAAATGTAATTATAATGATAGGCAGAAGAATAAAAAAACCAAAGAACACAGTAAGAAGACATGAAGAGAAATGCATATGACATCCTTACATCTCTGATCAGACGCTGCCAGCTGAAGACAGGTCGTGTCTTCTTTGATGTTATAAGGAATGTGTTTTTTGTTTTACAAAAATCTTTGCAGTTGAACCATAATGTTCTGATCTCAGGAGCTGATTGTTACAGATGTTGGCGTTGAACTCTCCGTTCGTTTTTTACCCATAATTAACCTTAGTATATGCTTTTGTGAGGAAAAATATCTAATTCTCTGAGGTAGATGTTGAAATCAAGAATTCCTAGTATTCTAATATATATAACTTTGTTCTACCTTGTCACCGTCTTCTCCAGGGGGACCCTGAGGACCAGCCGGACCAGGAAGACCAACAGGACCTTGAATTCCATCACGGCCGGCAGGACCCATGGGACCTTTCTCTCCCTAAACATGACATTGATAACAATCATAAGGCAGTGTCACATTACCATCAGTCAAATCAGTGCTGTCCTAAAAGTCACAGTGCATGCAGAGTCAAAGTAGCGTTTGACTGAATCAGTTGGACAGAAAAACTCACAGGAGCTCCTTTTTCTCCGGCTGGGCCAGGTGGTCCTTGGGGGCCGTTGCGTCCTGTCAGACCAATGGGACCTCCGGGGCCAGCAGCACCTCTCTCTCCAGTAGAACCCTGTCACCAAAGAACAAAGGCCCATCACTCACTGCTGCATTATGCGGCAGCTAACTAGAAAAGTCAATTTCCTGCAGAGAGAGAACAGTGTGGAGCAGATGAAAGACACAGGAAATGTGCTTGGTCCAAGTTGAACCATGAAAAGTCTGAATTCATTAGAGAGGCTGCATTAATTAAAAACATTTTCAAGAAATACCTTTTTCCATAGACTATAGCCACAATAATGTAAAGTGCCTTAAATATACCTGAATGAATCAGCTTCACTGTTTTTTCAGTTTTCACAGAACAAGACCCAGATTAAAAAAAAAAAAAAAACTTGATGTGCCCATACAACCAAACATGTTTTAAAGACAATATTTGCTGAAGTTTAGATTAAATGCAACATGCACACATTACAATATGTAGAATAGAATATGTATCTTTGTATTTGATTATTTTTTTTTATTTGATTTATAAGGAGCTGCAACGACAATAATGTTAACTGTGATTTATAAACTGGTAACAACAGCTGCTGTCAGCCTCAAAGCTTCACTCCGATGAGAACTGCTGATGAGTAAACGCTTATCTGACTAATAGGATTCAGCTGCTTTCCTCTGTCAAGGCCTCATGGAAGGTCTCGCCATTTTTTCCCACATTAGCGTGTCTTATTACTCTGATCTTTACTCTGTCCAGGTGGGTGCTCATCTCTGTCGTGGTGGCTCAGATCACATAAACTGTGACTACATTTTTGATCAGCACGTCATTATGGCATCCTCCTACCAGGCCAAAGATTCACTCTGATTCTCACACACACACTGATTCATCTGCTGATGTGAGCTGCCACCTGGCACTCATATGCCTGGCCCATTTCATGACAGACATTGCTGGTGACACACACACACACACACACACACACACACACACACACACACACACACACACACACACACACACAAAGCTCCAAACTGTCAACCGCAGCCTGCCAACCTGCTCGCCAGGACACACACATACACACACAGACATACAAGTTTCTTTGACTCACACGACTTCAGATTGTTTCTTTCTGTTTCCCTCCCTCTTGTTTTACCCCTGTCTCTCACACATGTGATTCTGTGGCTAGAAATCAAAACTGCAACACAAAAAACACGCTGACAGACACACAACCAAAGTTCGTCACTCAACTTGTCGCATTCATCCTTTCTGTTCTGTTTCGTTTTTGGGTCTGTCTCTTTCAAAACGCATGCACATAGCCCCCTGAAAAGACTAGGAAACTGCAGCACACACACACAGCACAGACTTTCCCACAGCACAACAGCAGCTCAATCTCTGGCAGGAAATCGATGGAGGAAAATATCAGATCTCTTGTGTGCGTGGGCACTGCACACCGGCTCCCTTTTTTTTTTTTTTTTTTTTTTAAAAGGAGTTTTTTCAAACACCACCAAAACAGTCTATCACATGTTTTCAGCCAATGGCTCACTTTCAAGCCAATTTAAGAAAACTATCTCATTTCGCAGTGGAAATGGTTTCACTCTTTCAGAGAAAGCCCCTCTTCTCACTTTCATCATCTTTTCATCCGTGCTCTGCATATCCGCTGTCATCTAATCTGGTGTTGCTCTGTCGCTGGTGAGCAGGGGCAATTATCGGGAGCCTGCGTTTAACGCTTGAACAAAATGTCAGACAGTTCAAAGCTGCCTGTCAGTCAGCTTTCTGTACAGATTCACCGCCAGAGCTCCCGAGGCTGGGTTCAGAGACAAAGGCAGCGAAAAAGTGCCCCACTTATTTATGGATTACCCTGCCACTCCTTCTCCTTTTCAGGGTCCTAAACTATGTAAGAGCAAGTCAGATTTGACACAGTACAATGTGTGAATGCAGCTATAGCATCTAAAAGGATCGCCATTACTGTGATTAGGTTAATCAGTGATGCAGAAGATGCAACATAAGTTTCTACAGCCACAGAGAAAAATCCCAAGTGTATTATCAACTGAGCGAAAAGTTTTCTAAAAGTAGTGCTCATACAAAAATAATAAAGGCTGACAATAAGACACAACCTTCTGCCATCTGTCCCGGCAGCAGTTGCTATAGTAACAGCTAAATGTGAGTAGAAAAACATTGCAGACCAATCAAGTTACTGGGATGAAACTAGTTGTTGTTCAATTAGGCAATTAGGCAATGATTAAGCCATGCTTCAAAGTGACGTTGTTGGGCACTCTCTTTAATTTAATTCCAAAGAATATCTCTTAGCTGTTTTACAAACACTACAACTCAAGCAGCATAGTGTTTTTACCAAACTGTGGCACATAAGCCTCTCCCTTTAAACTGCTAAAATGTAATCATTATAAAACTATAGTGTTTATCCTCTGCGGAGCAATATGATACTAAACAAAAACACAGTAAGAATGAGAGGTGATCTTCAGTTAGAAAGATTTGTAATTGTGTGCTCACAGATGTCCATATTGTGTATCCTACAAGGTTTCACACAAAATAATATCAATGAAATATAAGATCCAAACTGAGAATTATCTGTTTTAGAAGAAATATGAGTAAATGAGTATGGCTTACCCCCCCCCCCCAAATTGAACTAAGCAACTACCTGCCCTACTCTACTGTACCACCTCTTCACATCGCATGTGCAGCTGAATCACGGGAGAACGGAGGTGCGCGCAGCATGTGCAACTCCGTTCTCCAAAAGCACAAGTCACTTTTCACTGCAATCTCTGTGGCAGGAGAGATGAGGTAACCATAGCAACGGGCTACTTACGATGGGGCCGGGGGGACCCTGAGGCCCTTCTCCTCCCTTTAAGCCAGCTGGACCCTGAAAGCAGAGGACAGGAGAGGGTTAGATCTCACTCGCTGCGGGCTGCCGCTCAATGCCATTCAAAGAGCAGTAATCACAGCTGTCAAATGGGCCTTTAAATGTTTCTACGTGCGTGGATGTGTGCACCTGTGTGTGTGTGTGTGTGTGTGTGTAGATATGTGCATACCTGTGTATGAGCATGTACTATATATGGAAGGCGAGGGTCCAGAGAGGTATTAAATAGCAATTTGTGATTTATACACACTATTAAAAAGGTGGTAAATCATTTTTGCATTTATATATTAGTGATGTGAACATTGAGTTCGTCCCACTCTCGTTTTGCAAGGTTTCTAACCCCTACTTACAGCATGCCTTCTAGATTTATAAAAAATGCGCCTCTCATGATGTGCTTTCTTTGAATTTGCCTTCACAATCAACACGTAATTCTTTCCTGATTTACTGAGGCAGCAGGTCAATAAAGGGTCAGTTCTACCAAAATACCAAAAAAAACAATTTTCTCTTTGGTTTTATTTGTCCAGGTTTTGCGATATCAGTCTGGGAGATTTCTTCTATCACCCCAATCACACAGAGCTGAAAGGATTTTTGGTTGCGGTGCTCACAGCAAATGAAAAATTACATTTAAAATATCCAGCAGCACAGATTTCATTGGAACTACTTTCTCCCAAAGAAATTGTTCACAGTGAAGTCTGTGGACAATCCAGAGAAAAGCATCGTGTTTCTGGAAAGAGACGCTACTGCTGAATGCTCCTAATGTAATATTTCAACGATGTGAGCACCACAAATGAAATCCCATTCACCAGAAGAGACAGACATGTTGAAACCTGAGCACATTAATCCAAACCTACCTTCCTGGTTATACACCACAAGATGGGTGAGGTGGGCTGCAACTTTACGATTATTATAATGAAAAAATGCCCATTACAGTTTCCCAAAACCCAAGGTGCCGTCTTTCAATGTTTTGTTTTGTCCCACCAACAGAAAAATCAGTTGATTAAGAACAACAAAGAAAAACACTAAGATTGCACAATTGAGAAGTTGGAACCAGCTAATTTAAAAAAAAAAACTTTTTTGGCATTTCGCTTGAGAAAATAACTGAAACAATTAATTGATTATCAAAATAGTTTTTGTGATTAATATTCTGGCAAATGACAGAATGAGGAAATTGGTTGAACAACCATTTATAGCAATCTGGCAATCCCAGTTGCACTATGTTAATGAGCTCGATGGGTGGAAATCCAGCTTTTTTATTTGTCTAAAATCATCAAATTCAGAAAAGAAATACTACAATAATAAAACATTTTCTTTGGCTACAGCTCAACTCGATTGGTGAAAAATTGGCTATTTCTTAATAAGTTATGATATAGCTTCATCTGTAGGCGTATTTATATTATTTATACAAAAGGTTCCATTAAATGAGCTTAAACGGAAATGAAAAATAGAAGGGATGAAGCCCGCAGTGGGCAACAAGTTCAGGTATAGTCCATCTATCTCTGGACCCCTGTCACTTCATACAGGTCCCTGCCCTTGAATGGCAATGCCTGGGCTGCTGAATCACAGCACCAGGAGACTGAGGCTGCATATGGAAAACACAGTTCACCAGAGGCAGTAAAGACTTTCATTATAATAACTAATTTACAGGCTCCAACAGAGCCAGGGGGTGCGGAAGCTGCCAAGCAGACTCTCCACCTCTCCGGCTTGCACATTTTACCACGGTGCATTAGAAGGCTGGAGGGATCTTTCTTTGCTGGACACACAAAAAGTTGTTTATTGGCTTGTATATCGCTACTGTGCCTTTCCTCAAAGACTGAGAGATGGGATAAAGAGTGTGTGTGCCTGTGTGTGTGTCTGTATTTGTGTGTGCGTGTGTGTATGTGTGTGCCAGTTCAAAATAGAAATCAAACTCTTTGTACCTGCACTGCACTCTGTCAGCAAACAGAATGAGATTATCTTTTTATGCTCTTGCTCATACAACAGTTGTACACCTTCATGTGTGTTTGTGCCGGTGTGTCACTGGATGGGATCACTTGAAGAGAGAGTGGGGTGTGTGTGTGTGTGTGTGTGTGTGTGTGTGTGTGTTAGCTCATGCAGTGTGTGCATATGTGTGTATGCTGCCATTATGAAGAGAAAGCCATCCCCCCTGCACACATGGGACAAACATAACGGTGGTAATAAGTCTGGGCAGGGCTGTTGTGCGCTCTCTTAATGGTCAGCCTTGAAATGAGCTTCAGCCTCAACAGTCCCTCAAGCTGATCCTCAGTCAGCCTCTAAAACCCATCCCCTCTTCACCTTGAACCTTTTCTCACCCATACCCACTCCTTTTGAGAATTAATTTGGGTTACTCAGCAGGCTACGTAGCATGCTCACAGAGTCGTGGCTTTGGATCTAAATCATAGGGCTGTGACTCATTCTTCGATCGAAAACAAAACAGGAAATCCTTCTAGCAAAGGACCTGAAACTAGTGCAGCTTTAAAAGCCTCTAAAATGCACAGACTACAGGTGATTACAGAGACATTCACTAGCTAAAATGTTTTGCCAAAGCCCCATTTACAACACGCTTTAACCTACCTCAACCTTGCTGAGATAAATGATGATAAAGTGAGTTAATATTGTGTCTGGACTAGTCCTCTCCATTACTTCTGTGTAAGGCAGCTCTGCACCTTCTAGTCAGGTCCATTGCCAAGCCTGACATTTGGTTTAACAGCAGGTTGTTAGCCCTGTAATTGGAGTTTGGAGCTCAATTCAGCCGGGTGTTTGCTCAGGATGTGGGATGAAACACTTCTATGTGCACATGTGAGTTTATTTGCCTGACTGTGTTAATGTGTGGGTGGTCTGTGTGTTACCATGGCCCCTGGAAGACCTCTTGCCCCCTGGAAGCCCCTCAGGCCAGCAGGTCCTGCCTTGCCACCATGACCCTGGGGACCTGGATCACCCTACAGAGGGAGACGGGATAATACTCACTTAACTGACATCTGTTGGGTAATCATTAAACACAGAATTGCTTTAGGTGAAAAACAATAAAGAGAGCTGGATCGGCAAGAGAAAGAGAGAAAAAATAGCTTGATGAAAGCTGAAATTAAATTATTATTTGGGAAAACAGTGATTAAGTGATTAAGGAGTAATGGCAAAATAGGAGGGACATGCCAAATTTTAACAGACAACCATCAAAGGAATGATAAAGATTACAATACACCTGATATTAAACAAAGTTACCATGTATACTTTTTAGGGCTTGTACCACTGTCCTTCAATTTTCCAATTATACCTTTATTCCAGATCGTGAAACCGCTAAATTAAGACCTCCTGTTCAGTTCTTGAACAAGAAATACTAAATTTTTAATCTTTTGAAAGCATTCAATTTAACAGTAAGAGTGTATAAAATCTTAAAAAGCTTGAGAAGTGTTTTAATTCTGATGTAGGTCATTATAATTACAATAACAAACATTACATCTAAATAAACACATCACTCAAGAACCTTACATGACTTCAGTTGTTATTATGCTGTCTGATTTTCCAATACAATATTCTATACATAGCAGCTCTGTAAGTGCAGCTCTGGCCACAACAATTGGTTTCTCTTTATTATACTTGGTTTACCCATAAATAATATTAGAATAAGTCTGTTACATAAAAATGCAATGGGTAGTTCAAGCGCCAGGATACAGAGAAACGAACAATAATCTCCAAGGAAAAAAACAAAGAAGCTAGACCACTTTCCACTGTGGTCCTCGAACATATGAGGTGGAGAAAAACAGGATCGACAACACTTACCATAACATGTAAATACTCATCTCTGGTGGAGTGTGCTTTTATAACACACAAAACAAATCATTTACCTTTCCACCCTCTTTTCCAGCAGCTCCAGGTAGACCTTGCTCACCAGGTGGACCAGGAGAGCCTGGGTGCCCTCGCTCGCCGCTGGGTCCTGTCTCTCCAGTTGGTCCCTGTCGAAGGCAACAGAGATGTATTAAGGTCAATGTGCTATAAATATGTCTTCACCTGTGTCCTAAAGGAGATATGATACTATGATACTGATACAGTAGTAGCACCTGAGATTAGAGTTTAAGATATCTGAGGTGATGCGCATAAACAAATCATACTTTACTTTAACAAGTCTTAATGAGATGCAATAATTTATTTTCAGCCCAGACCTCATTACCTAAGGCATCCAAAAATCTATCTAGAGCTTTTGATTCATCTCAATAACAATCTGTGCATATGGGTATTTTATAAGATTTAGTTGTTAAGGGTACATACTTAAATATCAGTGTCTGTCCAACAACACACGCAGGATAATCGAGGAAGTAGCTCCTAATAACCACAGTAGTGAAGTGTGCTGTATATCTACCTGAGGTCCAACCACGCCTCCAGGTCCTGGGGGTCCAGTCTTTCCTTGGAAGCCCTGAGGGGGAAAAATAGAGATGTCTACTTTGTGCTGTACATTATATGAAGGATCTGAGCCATACAAAATATCAGTATGAAATCATCGGTGGTGTCAAGTTTATTTGTACTGTACAGTACTCTCACCCTGCTGGCTAATATTTCATTTTAGGGATAAATAACGTCATTATAAAAGCACACTAAATATGTAATTCATTACCAATATGAAGAATTACTTGCTATCAGTTCCAAGTTTTGGACATGTAATCAAAGAAAATGTTGCATGAAAAACATGTGCAACATACATAACATTACAGTATCTACTGTTATGGCATCAGTATAGAACCCTATATAGGGTGAGGCCCTGATGACTGGTGGTATCGTGATCAGTGAGCATCAGCTGTCGTGACAATACACTACATCAACTCAGCTGTACTGCAGTGATTATATATTAACATTTTCTATTGCTTCTGCTTCACTTTCACCCTACAAACACATTTTGAATGCTATTTCAGTTCTCTTCATCCATGCTTTACTTTTTGTGTAACCTATCCAAGAGGGCAAAAGGCTGAGTTGGGAGAGAGTGGGCGCTGATGCGTGACGTTCAGGGTCAAATGGCTCAACACAATCCATTCACAGATGAAACTACCCACTCACCGTCTCTCCCCTCTGTCCGGGATGACCAGGCAGCCCATCTTTTCCTGGTGGGCCCTGGGGGTGAAAAAGGTAGATGGTTCATAAAAAATCAAGACATCAGGTTGTAAGTGTGTATTAATATTTGAAAAGCTTCTGTGAAAATTGTCAACATGGACTTGTTTGACAGCAGCTACTTACATTTGGTCCTTTGGGTCCAGGGAAACCGACAGGTCCCTGTGGCCCTTGAGGTCCCTTAAATGAAAAGAAAATTAATGGAGTGAGCAGAGAGGAGAGATGAGAAACACAACATAGCTTTAACTTGGAATTGGAATTTAATTGGATTTTAGTTGGCAAATTTAGCTTTCTTACCATTGTAATTGAGAAATAACTTTCATTAACTTTTCATTATAGATGTTTAGGATTTTAGCAACACAATTAGGTATAAAATCAGTTAGCCAATGGAGTCAGCAGCTGGAGCACAGGCTTTATCCACCTTTTGAGTTTGATGTGACAAATAGCTGTAATCTCTTTGAGATAAGATTCAAGTACAATGTACCTGATGTACTTTTGCTGTCACTCAGTGCACAAAACTTCAACATTTCAGGAGGCATTGATCAAAGAATATGTGATACTAACCCTCTCTCCTGGCGGGCCAGGAGGTCCATCATTGCCTGAGGTGCCCTGAGGAACAAGGGATGGCACAAAGAAACATTGTCAACTTTGTCAAAACTGTCAAAGTATGAAGTGTGAATGAAAGTTATGTAAAGCACTGACATTGAGGTTATACAGGAAGTGTATTTGCACAGCTAGTAAGCAAATACATCTGTTCAATGCCATTGATTCTATTCATTTAGATAGCAGGTATATGTTTATTTTTTTGTTTGTTTATTTACATCCTCATTAGCTACTATAACAACACGCACAGGCACAACACATAACATCTGGCGTCCACATACACTGTAAGACTCAACAAAACTGAGTCAAACAGCAGACAAACAGAGACAAAACAACACAGTAATTCAGAAGCCTATCTGGTACAATGGATAGTTCTACATAATTGCATCACCTCTTAGAGACCTGAAGTAATCAATAAAGCAACTTCCATCCTCTGATCACAGATAAGTCAGGATGGCTGGCTCTCTCCATCAATATCACATTTCAGAAGGACTAGATTTACTTTCCTTTCCTAATTTCTTTTTTTTTGTTTTACATTTTTGTCAAATCTAATCTACTTGCCTGTTCAATATAATTTTATTATAAAAAATCATCTGTAATAACTTTGTCACTGCCTGTTCCACAGTTGTGTAAAGAGTGCGTGATTTTTAACTCATGTTTTGAATTAAACACTATACAGTTTGCCTTTTCTACATCAAGATCAATTTGTCTACGGTTACCCAGACTTTTATGAACTGCAGTTCCTCATTTAAAGACCTCGGGAGCTAATGTGTGTATTGTGAAATATCTGCGTACAATGCACAGCTGGTATTCTCAAAAATTAACGGCAAATGATTAATAGCAATAATAATAAACTTTATATATACAGCACCTTAGCAGCGATTGCACATTAGTAAAAAATTTAAATATAAGTGGTCCTAAACAGCTTCGTTGTTGCAAACCACACATTAGTACCTGCCATTAAAATATACTGTATATTTCCTATAAGTAAGATCATTTTTAATGTGCAGCTACAGATGGTTCAATGTCATAACAATTCAACTTAGTCAATCATAACTTCTGATCAGTTATGTCAAATGTAATATTTAAGCTACTTTCTGTGTAAATTTTCCATTCACTTTAATTCTGTGTGTGTTGTTAAGCATTTAGACATATTCCCTATCATTGACCACACTGTTAAATATTGAACAAATGACCCTTGCTCTCACCTTTGCACCTGGTTTTCCTGTTGGTCCTCTTGCACCACGCCCACCACGTGGACCCTAAATACACATTATATAGAGCATTACAGTAATGGTAAGTTAAACAAATGGCATTTTGTCTATTTTGTTCTATATTGGAAAATATAACAAAACCAAAACCAATACACAAAGTAATAGCATAAAGGGCAGGTAATCAATATCTAGTGCCCTCTCTGCCTGTCTCTACAATTCACTACCCAGCGCATATCTCCTCAAGACGAAAAGGAAAATACAGCCAATACACAACTACACAAAGGAAGAGATTTTCATTTGAACACAATAAATCATTTATGTGGATGGTTCAGTCTGCGTTGGCAGACGGTTGAATTGCCTACCGTTGGGCCACGTTGCCCTCTAGGGCCAGCTTTGCCGGCGATTCCCTGAAAAAGAAAAAGAAAAGCTTTGATTTAGGACAAAATCATTCCTTGTACCATCAGCCAATATGAGTACTTTTTCATCTCTTTTAAGAAGTTTGAGCTAAAGCAGTTCTATAATAACAAATACACTCAAACATGAGGCAGACACAAATGCTAAGGGAGACTGAGTGAGAGATGAAATAGAACCATCTGAGCATCTTTGGACAAAAATAAATAATCAAATTGCTGTGGTAAGTGGTTACCCACAGGCCCTTGACAGCTTGAACTACCTGTCAATTCTAGCACTATGGGGCCACGGGTATCTGCCTCTCAATGCAAAGCCTGTCTGAGAGCGGAGAAGAGCTCGTCTCGTCAAAAATACCCCCCCCCCAATTTACATCATCTTTAACCCTTTTCACCTGGACCCATTCTACGGTCACATTCACAAAGCTGAATATAGTTGTCAGTCCTCCCTCGGTTGCTAAGGCCCGATTACACCACAAGACCAAAAGTATGTGGACACCCTTGTTTTCACACGTTTTTGGGTTGTTTTTCATGGTTTGGGCTTGGCGCCTTAGTTCTAATTGAGGGAAATTTAGTTGCCACAACATACAATGATAGCTTTTGGACAATAGCGTGCTTCCAACTTTTTTGGAAAAGCCCTTTCCTGTTTCTAAATGACAAACTGAGGTGAATAAATACATGGTTTTCCCAGTTTGTTGTGGGGAAGAACTTGACTGGCCTGCACAGAGCCCTGACCTCAACTCCATCCAATGCCTTTGGGAAGAACTGGAACGACAGGCCATATTGCTTACCAGACCTCACTAATGCTACTGTGGCTGAATGGAAGAAAATCCCTGCAGCCAGTCTTCCCAAGAGTGGAGACTGTTAGAGCAGCATAATGCTGCCAGTGGTGTTGGAATATTCAACAATCACAAATTCGGGTATTTACATATTTTGTAGTGCAGTTCATACACAGCTGGGTTACAAAAACAGTGACACACACATTCTACATCTGAAGTGCAAAGCACACTGTCTACAGGTTATGTTGCACTATAGAAAAAGGCTACAAGTAGATTTCAAATCAATACTTGACAGTATTTTTTGCTTCTGAGTCCTCAGTTGGAGTTTAATCACCAATGTCTTAGTTACAATACATGTGTCTTAGTCTGCTGAGACTCACTGACCATGATGTGTTTCAGTATTCAACGCTATCTGCACTTACTTCCCTTTGCTAAATAGGAAAGCCCACAGTGACTGAGTGTACATGTCTTTAATAAGGGAGAGAATAATGAATTTTGTGGCTCACCCGTGCTCCCTTCTCGCCATTCGCCCCAGGGAATCCAGGGAAGCCGTTGGAGCCCTGCAAGACAAGTAAAAGAAAAAGTGAGTGAGTGAGAAAGGAGCGGCAGATAGGGGAATACATTAGAGAGCTGGAGGGTATAAAATAAGAGATCCCTGCAGTAACAATGTTACAAAGGCTGAAGAGGATTTAGCAAAATTCCTTTTGCGCTTTACTGACCGAGGCTAATTAAAAGTCCTTACACAGTGTAGGTACTGCCATACTAACCAGCAGATTCTTATCACTCATTCTTATCACTGTGTTACAGTTTACAGTTGTGAGTTCCCATAGATAAATGAGCAATCTCTTTTAAATGCTTCAAACGAACTCAATTGGAAAGTCTCCTCCTCGCCACTTAAGACTTTCTGACACACACAAACAGACAGAGGTGATGTTAGCTTGTTAGCACAGTTATGAGGCAAAGTAGGAAGTTAAAAAAGACAGGGGGAGGAAATAAAGACAAAGGAAGGGAACAGCAGCTCCCCTTTGATACCCATCAGCAATTTAATGATTGGGCTTTTGCAGGCTGTGCCCTCTGATAGTGATGATGGTGCCAGCCAAACAAATACTAGGAGGGCAATCGCTTTTGGATGAATAAAAGGAGCGCCAAGAATAAAAGGAGTAGCAATACAGCCTCACTTTATGCAACATTAGGTCAGAAAAATGCTGTATCTATTTAAGTTGAATGTTTCTTTGTCTCAGCCTCGTCTGGGTGCTTTGCGTTGCGTTGCAAAACATTCTCTGATTCATAGCACAACTTTAGTGCTCATTACTGCTCGCATGCATATGTATACATGGCATAACACTGTGCTGTAGAAGCAAGGCCAACTCAACAAGGTGGCGTGGGCAGAATTGCAAGAAGTAAACAGCCTAACGCTGTGGAGACAGCAGGAACTGGAGATCTATGCTGCTTAATTTGTTTTTCACAGAGGTGCAGTTATGGTAAACTGAAAGGAGAGCTGGTACTGGACAAGCCTGACTTGTGCCACAGAGATAAGACAGTCCACTGAAGCTATTGCAAATGGCATCCAGAATTAACGGTGTGGGAAAGCTGTTAACAGAGAGTGATGGGGTGCAGCAGCCAAAAACACAGCCAGTGGAGGGATGCGTGCACAGGCTGATCGAGGGGGATAAAAGGCTGCAAACGAGCCAGGACTCTGACCCTGAACCTGCTCACGAGGACGATGTGACATTTTAGTGTAGTTGCTCGCTTGTAAGTCGCTTTGGATAAAAGCATTTGCCAAATGATTGAATGTAAATGTAAATGTACAACACTTATGAGACTGTGCTGTGGGATCATGGGCTTTGCAATAGAATCAAAGGCAAATCATCTTTTAAATACTATGAATCCATTTAAGGCTCTTAAGGTCCTGTCAAACAAACTGTAAAGTATCTTTAAAATTATAGAGGATTAGGTCTATAAAAGCGTTCTCATTATAAGTTACCACAGACAGTTTCAAACTTTGTACAAAAAGCTCAAAAGCTGGATATTCCTTTTTCTAGAGGAAAAGAAGAAGAGACTGTGGCACTGTTTGTACCATGCCAAAGTCAAGATGCCTTTGTCTTCTCTCTCTCTCTCTCTCTCTCTCTCTCTCTCCTTTTTTGAAGCATACAGAGTCTAAAAGGAAGATCTGATCCTGGGCTCCACTGGGAACCTTTGTGGGCAGCCTTTGTTAAAAATTATTTATGGAGACAAACAAAAGAGTATCCTTTGTGGTTTTTTTTCGTCTTTGCTATTACTGCAGGCTTTTACTACATATTCATTACACTGATTCTACTTGTGTATAGTTTTGTTCAATTGTGAAATATCCTGTAATTAAACAAAATGGAACAACTGATTTCAAATCACTGGAACAAATGGATGGAAACCGTCTCAGCTCCATTCTTCTGCGTTTCCCCCACTTTGTGTAATTTGCCCAAGTCTCTTTTTAATGTGTGCGCCGCGCTCAGCTCAGATCCTGCTGACATTAACACACAGAGCAGGAGACTTGCCTATCTGGATGTTGTGAGAGTAGGTGTATCTGACCCGTCATATCAGTGCCAAGCTGTCAGTGCTGACAGCAGCAGAGAGGAACAAGCTGCAGCAGCACATCTTGATAGTGGAGCTGTGGCACGTTGGTCAGTGCTACAGTGCAAGGAATGCCAAACTGTTAGATAATGTCTGGAAGAGTTTAAGGAAGGAGGACAGCTGATGACCCCAGCAGGTGACCATGCAAGTTAAGCTCCTTATGAGAGCTGTGGAGAGAGTACAGTAGGTGTCTGCTTGGGTTTGTGTTTGTGCGAATCAGGGTTAGTCAGCAAATCAGCAAGTTTTAGAAAAGGCACATGGGAGCAAATTTAGATATGAGTGAATGCTGATCAGCCAGACCTCTTTAAAAAGATTAGGAAGTCACCAAGAGAATCGATACAGAAAAACAGCAAACATTCACACATGAACACACATGCAATACACGTATGCGTTATGTGCCCAGGCAGACAGGAGACGCAAGCGCACACACACGAGCATGATTTCACACTGAAAGGCAGTCTAGTTAGCGTGAACATTACCCTTCAGCTGCTCACATTACCATGGCAGCAAACAGCTTCTCTGCTGAAATGCCCATGACCAAGACACTGAATCTACATTCAGCCGGCCCTGATCTCTGACCTCCCAGGGGATTATGCACAACAAGTATCTCTCCACATTGAACAATAGAACACTGTTCATCACATACCTTAGAGCCTTGTCTTCCAGGATACCCAGGCAAACCAGGGACTCCAAGTTTTCCCTAAAAAGGAGCAAAGAAAAACAAAACCAAGACATTGAATTCTCATTGTGTCACTAGAGACTGTAGTAAAGTTCACAGAAGCATTGCAAAAAGCAATAAACTTATAACCATAAAGTTTTACTTCTGGTGTGAGAAATTTTTTAATACCACGTTTATGCACATGACATCATCCGTGCAGAGGCTTTCCTGCTTTTCACCCATTTATGTGAATTCATTTTGGTCCATCTAAGCCATTTCAGACGCGGTACGGTCATTAGGAATCACACGGAGTCTGATGTAACTGTCCTGTGTGCTTTTAAACAAAAGGTCAAGTCGTATATTTTTATACAGATCTGACTATGACTCCATTACATCTCACTCCAGTGCTGGTAATTTGTACTTTGACTTTACTGTCGCACTAATTTTAAACAACTCAAGGTGAAGACGTCAGCAGATTTGACATTTATCGATAAATAAATCTTAAAATCTTATTGATATATAGTAGCATAAGTAGCAATGAGAAGGGAATTAAAGTTTGTATTTGTACCAAGTGGGATTAGCTCATCTGTACGGCAAATGTTGATTTCAGTTTTAGCAAAACGACTAAAATAACTTGTTGATAAAGTTTAGAGCTGCAAATAGTCTTCCTTTTTTTATATGAGCTCTAATAATTTTTCAGTGTTTCATATCTACAGTTGCTGATTTGACAATTAGTCCTGTCTGGCATCATTACTGTGTTTTCATGATGTAGTTTTATCCACAAAGATCTTGTTGTAACCTTTAATACTAATGTGTTATAGTACAAATACTGCAGCACAATGAAACAAGATACTCTGTGGAAAGATAAGCTCCGTGGAGAAACGTCAACATGATCCAATTAAAATGGGACTTTTACAGAGCTGAAGGGGGGTGGAAAAAAAACCAAAACTTCAAATGATCAAAATAGCTACAAAACTGTGGTGAACAGTTCTCCCCCAGATCTGCGTCTTTCCAGTTCAGTTCAGTTAAGACATCCCCATTACTTTAAGAAAAGAACAATCTTTACTCTGGTCTGTTTTTCCAACCCTGCCACACTCAAACAGCCCTTGTACTCCTACATCTACTTATATATGAGTGACTTTCTGTATATGTATGTTTGAACCGGTATTGCTCTTTAAAGCACTTTGAACTGTATTTGTAAGACACTGGACTCTGTAAGTGAATAAGTGAGCTTGAATTCCAGCACGACAATAAAACACATTAATCAAATGAGGAAATAAGGAAAATCCACAGTCCAGCCTTCGTGGGTATTGATTATTTACCTTCTCTCCAGCTAATCCCATGGGACCAGCTTCTCCGCCAGGTCCTGACTTGCCCTTGGGGCCCTCGGGACCGTCCTCTCCTCTGGATCCAACTACACCAACCTCACCCTGGATGCAAAGAAAACAAATGTAACCAAAGTGATTTCCTTTACTATCCTTTCATTATTATTATTTTTTTCCACAAGCATCAGTTTTATCTTTAGAGAGGATGATTCACCTTGTCACCCTTGAGACCCATGTCTCCTTTGAAACCAGGAAATCCATCTTCTCCCTGAAGATGAAAGAGACAAAAGTATGATTGTTTAGAGATGAGTGTTTTATCCAGTACCACAAAGACAAAATGATTACTCTTCAGTAAGATAGTTCAACTGTAATACAGCCGACTTTATAAAACAAAAATGTGGAACCTTGATTGACTGTTTAAGTGACAAAACAACAGTGATAGTGACACATAGCTTTAAAAAGTTTATCATTGCAGTTTTACAGTAACATTGAGAGGTGTAGAAACTCCTTAGGACAGAAAAATACTGACATCTAGTGGCCACTCCACTGACGCATTCAAATGAAGTTATGTTTCTTTCAGTGTGTTATTCTACTGACATCTGGTGGTTAAAATTGAGAATGCAGTTCTCAAACTTTTCCAAGGTGCTACAACCAATTTCATGAAAGCTCTCCATATTATTCATATATTTATATATTGTATATTACATTATATTATTACAGTTTTTTTGTGATATTTTTATGCATGAAACCACTCAGATAATAAAAAGCAATGCAATACAATATGATAAGTATATCATTTATAAGTGTGATCTTTGGGATTGGTAAAATACTAGTCCCACAGGACAGGGCAGGATACTTAAGACAGATGTATCAAAGTATAAGTAGCTTTTAACAGCATATTCAGTATTTTTATGAAATCTCTGAAGAGCTCCAATTTCCTGACTATTTAGTGGAAAATCTACAGAGTGGCACTGAGGTAGCAACAGGCTACGTTCAACCACAGCAATCCAAGAAAACAATGGCACCAGATCAATCTTCACTGAAACTACCCTACAAACAGCCTCATTCTAGTTTAATGTTCCACACTCCATTACATCTCCGTGGCATGATGACTTAACTGCCAGCCTGATGGGCCTTTCAAGAGTTTTTCCACTTTGCTGGATTCAAAGGAAGCCTCATTTGAGAAGGAATTACTACTCTGATGGGTCCATTTTTAGGGGAATGACATTTGTCAACCATGTTGAAAAAGAGGAGACTGGAGAGGTGTTTACCTTTTCTCCTTTGCCACCTTTAAGGCCTCTGATGCCCTCAGCACCCTGGAGAGGGAGAAAAATGGAGTCAAGATGATATTCAGGGAAAATGGAGATTTATCATGGCAGGGTGGTACTGCATGACTAAGATAGTGCCTACTTTCACACCACGAGGCCCAGGGTAGCCAATGGATCCCATAGGACCAGGAGGACCCTAAAATGTAAAAAAAAAAAAGGATCATGTGATCAGTGAAGTGAGTGTTACTGTAGCTTCAACCTTTACTATGCTTTGTCTCTACTGTATTAAATCATTTTCTTTCATGACACAGTTACACATATTAAAAGGACAAAAACCAAAATTAAATGGACATAAGTAAATGGACAGTGCCATCTGATGATGTTAATATCAAATACTAGACAATACAAGAACGAAAATCTAAACAAATCTAACTAATGACAAATGAGCTACATTCAAGCTAGCTAATATCATAGCATTTCACTTCAATTAAATTGATTAGCTCTTGGACATTTTTAATATTGAACAATTTCTTACCAAATTTTACATTGCTTGGTATCATCATGTAAAATGTTTTACATAATTAACATGGTGGGGACAGTTATATTAAAAAAACAAGCAAAAAAACCTGATGGATTAAACTAGAATCCAAATTTCAACAGCACTATAGGCTGCCCTAACTATACCTGGCTGGGGAATATGGCACAATGCCCTTGCTGCCTCTGTCTGGTACAAATAATAACTCAGTTTTAATCTTTTGCCTCATGAACACATCGTTGGAAAAACATTATGATCACCATGTCTGAAACTGAGGGATTTTGACTGTACAACACTAATATTTTACAGTAAAATCTCTCACTAAATACTGACCATAAAAAACACAGTGTATTCTATTTCTGAGACAACTTACCTGATGTTATCTAAATTGTGTGGTTATATTAAACCTGGCCCCTTTGGCACACTATAAAGGCTAAACAAATGCTAAGTTTAATTATTGGCAAAAACTGCCAGTGAGTCTGTGAGAACTGAAATTATGGACTGTACTGTAAAATCCAAATTAAAAGCTAAACTACATAATACTCACAGCTGTTCCTTTGTCGCCTGCAGGACCTTCTTTTCCTGGGTGACCCTAGAGCAGTCAGAGAGATCATTTATCCACAGGTGAACATGCTGAGTGTTGGTATTTTGTCTGAATGATGTAAAAATGAAAAAGGAGTCAGGTGGGTTACTTACAGGAGGACCATCAGCACCAGGAAGGCCAGCCAAACCTTGTTTACCTTGAGGTCCCTGCAAAGACAAATAGTAGTTAAGTAGGAGGATGGATAGACGCATAAAACTACTGATAAATACTCTCAGTTAGACAAAGTAAGTGTTCATGCAGGAGCACTCATACAGCAAAATGTATAAAGTGTGTGTGTGTGTGTATTTGTGTGTGTGTGTGTGTGTGTGTGTGTATTTGTGTGTGTGTGTGTGTGTGTGTGTGTGTGTGTGTGTGTGTATGTGTATGTCTGTGGGTGTTCATGTTTGTGTGTGTTTTAGCCATCAGTGCTGTGCAGCCAGAAATGGCCTATAGCTCAGCAGTGAAACTGCAGAATCACTTAAGAGGTCTTGACTGAAACATTCACTTATCGGGACAGCAGAGTTGTGGTGGGAGGACTAGAGTTCCCTCTTTACTTACTTTTTCACCAGGAGGCCCGATTGGACCTTGAGGACCAACAAGACCCTGAAAGACATTGGAAGTAGATCCATTATTAGAACAGAAAATCATTTCTCATAAGAGGGATTGCATGATATTTAAAATGAAGTGGGGAAAAGAGCGCCTGCTTTGTTCTGTATTTGTGATTTGCTTATTTTGTAAAGCATTCACCTTCTTTCCAACCATTGTTATTGTTGGTTGGCTACTTTATGCTGCCTATTCAGATCTGCTCATTCAGCTGTGCAAAGGGAGGTCCATTATTTTCTAAGATAGATTTCTAAGTCACACATCTTAAAGACTTTTCGAGAACTCCCCCCATGAATAATAATAAAAAAAAGTTATTAACACTTAAAATAAGAGAGCTGTGTTACTTTTCTACGGTCCAATGCCTTTGCTGGAAGGCATCAATCTGCTTCTGGCCAGGTATAACTAAAAAGGAACAAGTTATTTATTCAACCTGTATACCATCAGGATAGGTTCCTACTAATACTTTCCAGGGAAATGACGGCATCCTGTCCAGGCTATGAGCGTCAGCAGGACTGAAAATCTCACCTGGCAATGGTCATTTACCCCTGGCTACTATATTGGGTGTGCTGTTTTGTATTAAAGATGACTATAAAACGGAATATTTTTCACTGTGCCACCAACTGGACAGTGTAATCGGGTTAAGTGCTATCAAATGAGTACAATATGTCTCCTCTCAGCAGGACAGAGAGGATGTTTTTCTTTTTCGTGGCAACAGAGAAACAATGTTAGTGAAAAGTCTTTGCTCTAATTAGGTGCAAATTTTGTGGAATGCCTCACAAAGCGGCATCCATTTAAGGAATGAAGGATGGAGAGAAAGAAGAGAGAGGAAGGAGAGCAACGTAAAAATACATGAACATCCGATTAAGAAAAACAGGAGTGTGAGAGATCACCTGAGTTTACAGAAAACTTGGATATGGCAAAGGGGAGTATGGAAAGGACAGATTTGAGAAGGGATTGAACAGAGAGTGAGAGACACAGCAAGAGAGACAGGGTGATCAGACAGGGTTAGACAACATAGACAGACAGAGAAAGAGAGGAAAGAAGAGAAACTTACATGTGGACCAGGCATACCCTGCTGCCCAGGAGGCCCTGGCTCTCCTTGAGGACCCTGCACATAACAAAGAAAAAGCACATGATGCAATTAATATTTTTAATTGCTGCAACTGATTCACTTCTATTCTACTACTTTAAATTTACATGACTACTAAAAAAAAATACTACCAAAAAATTAAATAAACACAGAGACAAACTAATTTAATTTATATATGAAGGCAAAGTCATGAGGTGCATCTTGTCTTTTGCTCCACTCCAGTGGATTTAAAGAATTGTCCTCATGTGAATTCAATTGCAAATGTACTTTTCCTGCATCAAAAATGTGGCACTGGGTTAAGTGAAAACACTGGGTGACTTTGTTTGGATAGATTGGATGAATTGGCTTCATCCAATATGTGTCAAGATTGTGAAACAAAAAGATGGAAGGGGAGAAATGTGATACACTGGCTCATGAAGCAGAGCTGTCTGTTTCCTAGCCTCATCCAAAGTTACGTTTAGTTCCTATCAAAACCATCCGTAAAATCTGCTGACTGGTGGGAATTTAAAAAAGTTTGGTGATGAAATACTTTCTCTGAATACATGCTGTGAGGCTGCAGAGACATCTGGGTATGGATTAATGCTAATAGGACTAACTGGAAATGGTGGGCTGTTTGGTATCCCTGCTGAGATTTAGTGTGTTACAAACCAAACATATACAAAAACAGACAAGTCCCTTGTGAAGCAGCCCACTCCAGCTGTTACAACAAACACTAAATACAAACGCTGGATTCAGAGAATTTTAGGCTGCTTGACTGTAATTGTTAGCGGGGCCTTTAGTACAGGATTCAAAACTGAGCTTAAATAAAGGATCCAAATGTAGTTGGTAAAAACATTTGGGTGCTTCACTTGTAGAGGATGCCTTAAAAACATTCATATGTAAGAGGCTTGTACAATCTGGGATTATAAACCCTTTGGGAAGTTCTACTGCTTTGGAAACTTTCAAGTGTTCTGCTTTGATTTTTAGAGTAGGCTGTGATCAATATCAGGTTTGGAGAAATTAATGAGAAGCATACCAAATGTCTATTGTTTTGTGTCCTTTCAACAGCTGTTTGTTTTTTTGGCTCAGTGACTCAGTGACCACAGACAATGTGTGGGCTTGTCCAACCGCCTTGACCAGTGATCAGTTACCCTCAGTCGAAACATCCCACTGGGACCATCCGGGAAGCTGAGTGCATGATGGGACCGTGAGCAGACAGGCTTCTCTGTTTCACCCTTTACTAAATCTTAAGGCCCCTTCATCGTGGCCTGTTCAAATCAGCAGACTTTGTTTTGCGGGGGAGGTCTGCACCAAGCACCATCTCTAATCAGCAAATGAGCTCCATTATCTCCATTCTTATGATGTTACATTGAGGTTAAAGGTCACTGACCTCCAATCTGCCTCAGGCAGGCATAATGATATACTGATTGCTTAGGTGGTCTGGACAAATGTGTGTCAAAAAAAATAAATTAAATAAAAATTCACTTTCTGACAATCTGACTTTCTTCTGTCACTGGCCAAATATGACAAATGAGCAAAACATGAATATTTCTCACCATGTTTCCTTTGGGACCGGCTTGCCCATCAAGTCCAGTAAGACCCTAAGGAGATGACAATTTGACAAGGAAAGTTGACATCTCATTAAGTTAGAACACAAATTATGAGTAGTATGAGTATCAAGAGATATAGCAGGTGTACTTACACGCTGTCCTCCGGGACCTGGAGACCCTCTGGGGCCAAGCAAACCTCTAGGACCCTGTATATCAAGACAATTACAAGTTAAGGAAAATTTTGTAAAACAACACCTTCACAAAAATCACTTCATGTTAATATGACTGAAACTGTATGTTGCATTTAGAAAAAGGGTGGAAATAAAAAAAGACATAATGTAAAAGTACATTAGATTAGGACTGAAAATCCTTCAAGTGATTGACCTGAGTT
Source organism: Seriola lalandi dorsalis (assembly GCF_002814215.2). Taxonomy (NCBI): domain Eukaryota; kingdom Metazoa; phylum Chordata; class Actinopteri; order Carangiformes; family Carangidae; genus Seriola; species Seriola lalandi. The sequence goes on along the minus strand of NW_019524887.1, from coordinate 667,972 downwards.
TTTAAAACACTGACCTCATGAGGACATGCATGGTAATTGCAGATGCAATTCAGGGAATGAGCAATTAAGTTGTTTTCTTATCTCAAATTCTTAAGTTGTGCACTTGAAATCAATGCACTTACTGTGCCCTTTTATCTTATGGACACTGTGTGATGATATAGTGTGCAACCATTTTTCTAAAAAGGACAGTGTTGTTTCGGGTATGACAGGGAGCAAATCATTTTTCATGCAGCTCTATGGTCCATTTAGACAGAACTCGGCAGCATGTGGCAGTTTCTCACGGGTAATGACAGAACAACACGTTTCTCTTTTCTATTTTCTGATCTATTATTCAGAGACATTTGGTCTTGGCAAGGTCGGTTGTACAAACGCAATGGTCTTTGCAGACAGGAATGTCGCTATAACTGCAAGAAGAGAGGAGGGCGAGGTTATGTGTTTAAATAATTGCTAAAATTAATACAAGAGAAGGAATGAGGGGGTGAGGCCTGTGGTAGCAGAGGAAAGGAGTAACATGATAGTCATATTTTCATCATATTCTTGTTTTTACCGTGAGCTGCAGTTTAACAATCTGGTCTCACTGTATTATCAGATAATAAATGTACTTACACTCTCTCCAGCCACACCTCTCTGTCCAACCTGGCCATCTTCACCCTTTGGATAGAAAAGAAAACAGAGGTTTATGACAGAGCGCAGTGGAATTTTGAAGACTTTTGATAACAAGGGTAAGTTGTAAGAGGACTGTGTAATACTACTCACTCTTGGGCCATCCTCTCCTGGAGGTCCTGGAGGACCTGTAGGACCCTGTTCTCCCTGGAGAGAAAAGATCACAAGAAAAGGAATATCAACAAAGAGTGGGAGTGGCAGGGTCACAAGAGAGTCCACAAGCGTGGTCCCTGCAGCTAAGAGAGATTAAAGGCTCCTAACTCTTACTTATTGAAAAAAATATATGGGTCAAAAATTCAGAGAACGTACAGAGACGATGCTTAAAAGAGAGCAACAAAAATGGGCAACAAAACTGCCTTTAATCTACAGTAAGTATGGTCACCACAATTGGCATGGACCTACATGGTTTCCAGTATTTATAGTGCTCTATAAGCACTGGCGTACCCCTTGTGGCCCTGTAATTACTCAGTATAGGATAAGGCACGAAAGCCTGTCTAGAAATACCCCTCTGTGATCTCTGTCCTCTCCCTTTTGAATCTTTACGCAGGCCCAAATTCCACACAACACCAAACTCAGCACTCCACACTCGCCTCCAGGCCTGGTTGCAGGCAGCCAAAGTGGTTCTGGAGTCGGTCCCACCTCTCGTAACTGGGTCAAACGCCCTAATGAGTTCCACTGCTTCAGAATTCATATCTGTCAACACTGGAGTGTACATGAGATGGATGGGTGGTGGCATCTGAACTACCAATCAGCCCTGATGCTGCTGTAAGGACAGGGTACAGAGCAGCAAAGACTTTTGATCAATGAGGATCTGGGACTAGAAATAAGAGACAGCATGGTCTTATTTTTGGAGGCAGATAGAAGCCTTTGACGATGTTTGTCCTCTGACCTTGTTCTTTCGCAAGACCCAAAATTCTCTCTCTTCATACTTACTCTATGTCCCTTCTCTCCAGGAAGACCAGGGAGGCCGTCAAAACCTCGGTCACCCTGAAAAAGCACAGAAAGAAATGGTTAGCTCTATCAATCAATATAGCAGGTGTTCTTCCAAACACACTTTTCAAATCCAGCTCACAGACATTGTTCTTTTTTATTTTTTTGACAACCTGGTGTGTACTTTACCTTGGGCCCTGCCTCTCCTGGCATTCCTCGAGCACCATCAGCTCCATTACGACCCTGGAGAACACACAAATATCATGTCAGGCCACATGGAAATCACATTAGAAGAAAAATATTCAATTATCTTGAATGGTTGTGGAGAATAAACACAGGGAAGATGCTATCATTTTTCTAACTAGCTCATAGTTAAATAAACATGACTTTATGAATTGACTCGACACACACAGACGATTATTGAGTGCAGCTGACTTATTTGAAAGAAGGCCATGTTTGAAACTAGACTGGCTCTTCTTTTTGGGTATTGTAGCATTGATCCTTGGACTCCTGTTAGGCAGACATATGAGAAATTTTGGAATTTAAACTTATGTCTTCTGCTGCAACACAATTTCGCCATGGAGATGAATCAATGATGAATCAATGACTGTAATAAAGTTTAAAAACCTCTTGGTTGAGTCAGGATAAAAAAGTATTCTTACCCTCTTTCCTGCTTTTCCTGGAGGCCCAGTTGAACCTTGAAGACCTCTGGGTCCCTATGGAGAGTAAATATAAAACGGTAGTATAGGATAAAAGTGGAAAAATGGAAGCTTACTATACAAAGGCAGGAGAGAACCTCAATGAAACAACAAATACATGAGCTCTATAATTACTAATGAAAACAAAAACTTTTCGTATTATTTTGTCTTCTCACCTGTGGTCCAGAGTCGCCACTGTCACCTTTAAGTCCAGGAGAACCAGGACCTCCCTATTAAACACAGACATACAAATTTAGTGAATGAATATATCTTCACTGAAGCCAAATATGCTGTCATTTAATCATTTGTCTTAAAAACCAAAATAATCTAGAATGAACTATAACCAAATCCAAATGGACATAATGTAAGATTTTAAACTTGATTGTGATTGTACAAGAGACAGAGAGAGAGAGATCAGCAATCATCAGTCCACAAGACTTTGTGTGTGTGAATATATTGTGCCTTACCATAAATAATATGTAACAAGATATCAGTTTTTGTTTTTGGCCTGTAATCAGTCCATCAATCTGCTTCTCAGGTAGTTATGGAATAAAACAAAATCACCTCACAAGCAGACAGCGAGTGTGTGTGATACAAGTGTGTGTGTTAGGAGGGATGATAAATGCTTGAAGCTGAGCCCTTCACATGAGGTAGCTCTAATCGCCCAATGTGTTTCTCATCACTTGTAAAGTGAGTGGATGGTAAGTAGATCAGCAGCGTGTGTAAAAAAGCCACTCACCACAGGACCAGATCTTCCTGTCATGCCCGCTGGCCCTGGAGGCCCTCTCATAGCCAGCTGTGGATCAGACAGAAACAACTCATAAACCAATGATCATCGAACAGTGTTGACACAAACGGACGTGTCCAAAAACAATATTTCTTCCTCAAACACTAGACATTAGACAATGTATGTTTTGCATTAGAAGTGCAGCCATGTGTGCCTTATTATTAGGCTCTCTTTGCAGTCAGTTTATTAGCATCCAGTCAAGTGATCGTGAAAGCATCTGTTTATGCTCTGAATTTTCTGATAGATCAAAACTTTTTGTTATTCTCAAGGTGAAGACCATCATTAGTCTTGTTTGTTTATGGGGTTTATTGTAATATTACAAAATGAATTGGGTATGGTTGTTAAAATGCTACATTTAGTGCCTGTAATAAAGCAGAACTTTGTGATATTGACATTGACTCAACATTCATTCATGTAACTGGACTGAACCCCAAAAGGGGTCTGCAAATAATAAAAAAAGACTAATAAAAAGCCTCCTATTCAGCCTCTGTACAGCATGGAACCTTAAAGTGTGCAAACTTCACTTTGTTCTTGTTCACAGTTTACCACTCTGGTCTTTGTTTCTGTTCATGGTTGACCACAGCTTGGGGCTGCCAAAAAGTTGTCTGGAATGTATTTGCAGCCTGATTACTGAAGCAATTCATGCCCGACGTTACACTAAGACCAAATCACACATTAGCATATGTTCATTGTGGTAAACAAATTAATAGAGAGCATTAGCAGACTGCAAATACCTCAAGAAAAAACTTACAAACTTACAACTTGTCCCTATAATTCACTTTCAGTACATTCCTGACATTTTTTTTTCCTTTTTCCTTCCTGGGGCCAAACCTTTGGCATAAAAGACAAATATAGAAAGGTGACAAGTGCTTTCTAGACATTACTAAACACCAGTTATGGCAGTCCTCCAGCTCCATAGAGTGTTGTGAATGTGTGAATATTTAGTGTTTGTACCACACTTAATCGTCTCCATGTGTTCTAATATAGGTCGCTCCTTGCTTAAAGCTGCATATTTCAACCTGTTTTTCAACACCGCTATGGTTATCGAGACCCCTGAGTGGGTGTGAACATCTGTTGTGGCTTTATATATATATATATATATACACACACTACCTAACCTGACGTAGGTCCATATTTTGGAATTTTGACAATTTATAGGATGAGGGGGACTGAATAGTGATTCTCCTTTTCATTATTTAATACACTCTCTGGGTCATTTAAAATTTTTCTTTATAAACTTTAAAAAAAAAAAAAAAGAAAAAAAAATATTACACCATGAGGCTAATTAGAATAAACCAAGACACAGAAAGTTATAGTTGTTTCCTCCAAACTGGGTAGGATGCACTGGGGACACATTTGCCACTGATACTCACCCTAGCCTGAGATAGGATGGCCTGAGCCTGAGCTTCCTGGGCTGTAACCACAGGTCCCTTGTGTGCCTCACCGCCCGCACGGAACTGACAACCACAAAACAAAGAAGAAACACAGTTAAAATCAAGGAGACTTGTCTCTTTTAACAGAGCGATGCATCTAATGGCCTCCCCTGGTGAGTGTGTTCAAATCTTTTCTGTGTTCTGTTAAACCTATAAAGCTGTCACCATGCCACACACACTCATACATACCCTGGCATACAAGCACAGGCAGCAGCTCACACACACACACTCACACTCACACTCACACTCACACACACACACACACACACACACACACACACACACACACATATGTGTCACCAAGCCTTTCAAAGCAGTCACTGGTTCCACTCTATTGCACCGGCTGACATTTACAAGTAAAGTGATTTGTAACCCAAAGAAAATAAGGTTGTGATCCTTTGGCCCACTGGTGATGCTATGAGGTAAACGTACTAAATGAAGTGAGTTCACGGACTAATGCCTGAGATGGAGGGTGCACAGTATGTGAGGAAAATACAACAGAGCCCAGTGGGCATGTGGAGAGCGGCAGGACTTACTGGAAGCATCAGAACGGTACCTGGGGGCCCAGGGACACCGTCTGAACCAGGAATACCAGGACGCCCTGGGGGACCCTGGAGAATCAGAGGAGGGAGAAAGAGTTAAAGCACAAAGATATCATGCCTCAGTGTGAATGTTTAATACAGTTGGGGCGGAGGTCAACAACTAAACCAACGGATATGAAATCTCCATTAGCTACAATAATGCTATTCAAAAGGACTTTACAGTATTTGTTGCTAACAAACATATCTTCAAAGGATTGAATTTCAAATCAGCTGGTGTTTTATTGACTTGCATATCAGCACACAGTGTTTACATGATGTGAGCAATTAATTAGATGTGGTTAATAAGCAGGCCATATATATTTCCCCATGAGATAACATGATTATTTTGCCATTCCTCTATAACACCCTGGAGGTGCTCTGTAAATTGAAAAGAAGAAAAAACTGATAATGGTACCAACAAACAACAGTAGCAACAGTAACAGTGCAGAGACTGAAAAAACTAATCTATACACAGCAAACCCCTTCTTTATCTACAACAATAATTTCAATGGGATGGTCCTTTGCTACAGTCTGCACTGTTGTCGCTTATTCCAAACAGATAATTGACTAATCCTACTGAGAAGAATAAGACTGGGAATTCAATTGCGAGCAAAGACAAAGCATGTATTTTCATTAAGCTGGCCTAAGGATATTGCCTGCAGGAGTACACTGACTTTATAACAAGACTAAAAAATCCACAGACATGGCCCTGTGAGGTTATAATGCTCATTAGATTCCAGAAAACAAAACTGTTTGATTGAATTTTCTATTCTTAGCTGTTTACCACAAAGTGGGGCAGAAATAAATGTTTGGCTTTTGTGTGGCACCAGAAGGGAGATTACATTGTTACATAAATTAAAAGGGATCATTTCTTACTACAGTGGCTGTTTTAGGAAATCTCAGTTTGTCAGACCTAGCTAAGCTTTCATCAGTCTAAACTGTAATTGTTAGCATGAAGTTGTGATTTCAGATGTGCTTTTGCTTAATGCATGCATGTTAACATTAGCGTGTTAACATATCCACCTGAGAATATTAACATACTAACAGCTTTAATCATGAGAAGTTTGGGGTGTTAGCCTGCCATGTTAGCATTAAGCTCAAAGTACAGCTAAAACTAAGGATTTAGCCATTAGTTTGAAAGGACCATTGTCATGAACTAAAGTGTGGAACAGGTGCAAAAGCATGTTTGGTGGTTACCAAAGTCATTAGGATTCATCCTCTGCGGACCATGAATGTCTGTACATATTCAAAAGTAATTGAAATATTTTGTCGGATTCTTAGAACCATGTGGATAAAAACTATTTAGAAACAACACATTACATAAATGTTGCTCATACTGAATAATTATAGTAGGAACAGACAGTTAAATTATAATGTGACTGGATTTTGAATTAATATAAAGACAAAAACTTATCATAACTCAGATCAAGCCTAAGAAGTACCCAATGTTTCCAGAGAAACTAGGATCTATTTAGCAGTCTCGTCATGTGCAACAATCTCAGACTGCTGGCTCAAATTGATGCCATGTGTTCCCATCTGCCTTTTCCCAAAGGTGGTAAATACTCTCCATCCATTGCTGTTACAGTAAGCATAGCAATGGCATCTAGTGTTAATGACGGTTGTACATGGCTGGGAAAGTGGTATTTCAGTGGAAAGGAGAGATATGGTGATCATGAGAGAAATGAGCCAATCAACCGCGGAGTCCAGGCGGATACTGCGCAACGGAAAACCGCAAGACTACAGAAACGAGTCACTTTTAATCCCCCTGTCAGTCCTCAGCAAGGCTGTTTCTCATGGGAGGAAATGAAGGGAGGGGGGCAAACTTTTGGACCAACAAAATGTTTTTTTGATCACTTTGACCCTGTGGAACAATAAGCCTTTCATACTGGTGAGGAGTGCTGGTCATACTGGAGGAGGCGTGTTTTGGTATTTTGTAGCTGGCAAAGAATGGGTTAACCTCCACAGACAGAATAGACCTAAAAGGGTGATGAAAGAGGGGTGCGGGGCAATCACCACATTTGGGGAAAAACAAGCTGAGATCCAGCCTTCTGGAGGGGACAGGCACTTATACTGTGTCATCCAATCAATCACATAAATGAGTGGAATCCCACAGTGCTGGGAAAAAAACGGCTTTGAGAAAAGTTTACACTTCTACATATTTTACAGCAAACTTCTCACAAGTCCTGTAGCAAACCAATAAAGCTGCTTCTCAGAACTTCTCTTTGTATATTGACAGTTTATAGGCATCTCATTTCCTTGCACCACTCCTCACTAATATCCCCCAACTGCTGCAGTAGCAAGCTGTGTCTAATTGTATTATTCATTCCCTGGCATTGAAACAGTACTTCACAGCTTTCCAATAAAGGGTAAGACAGCAGGATAACAAATTCAGGAGTGTTTAAATATATATATGCTGACTCCCATTATTCCACAAGTAAGATGAATGGCTAAGGTTGAAGTTAGCACTTCAGTTTTGTGTCAATGATAGCCTGAAGACATGTTTTGATTGATACAACTTATGTGGAATCTTAATTGATTGGTGCAAATATGTTTTTTTCTTCTTTAGGCAAAATATAACTGTTGATAAATTTTAACATTCTGGATAAGGAGAGAATGGGTCGCAGTGTTCCTCAAAAACATCTGTAATCAGCTGTTAAATGAGGCCAGCCTTCACTCACCCTCTCACCAGGATCTCCATGGGCACCTGGGGGACCCTGCAATCCTGGGGTACCAGGAACACCCTGAAACCACACACACACAGACACACATACACTTAACATATTATATCCCAAACTGCTGCTAACCAGCATTCCCACCACAGTCAGTCTATCCAATACTTCAAATGCATAGGCCAACAAAGACAGAGAAAAAGACATGGGTTCAAAAAGAAATAAGCCTCAAAATAAAATAGCCCCCAACCCCCCTTCCTTCTCTCTCTTGTGCTCGCTCGCTCTCACACACACACACACACACACACACACACACAACACACACACACACACACACACACACACACACAAAAAAATTCACATTTTGACTGTCTCTCCCAACTCAAGCTTCACTGGCGATCAGGACTGACGCTCTTTCCATAAAGACATTTTTTCCCTCTTTAGCTGTTCTCCATCTGTGGAAGGCAGACAGGAGTGTGGGAGAACGTGATACTCACTGCTTGGCCGGGGGCTCCTTGGGGTCCTTCTACAAGCATCCCCTGAAAAAGGAAAAAGTGGATACAGTAGCATTATAGGGAAGCCTGTAAATCCACAGGTAGGAGAATAGGGGAAGAAATGAGAGCCAGTAGGTGCTTCGGTTTGAGGTTGGAGAGTTTACTTATAGCTACATTAACAATGCTTCAGCTATATGATGCTTTGTTCTATAATGTGTGTGTGGTCAAAGATTTGGACGGAAGCCTGTGGTGGTACAGATTGTATGGGAGGAGAGACATTAACCGAAGCTGCTATTTTAGTCAATGTTTAGGCTGCAGTGGTGAATTGTATAGGATAGCTCTCAAAAGAATTTATGTAGACAGTGGTTGTTTGGTCTATAGGCCAAAGATGAGAGTTAAATCTCATTAGAAGGGTAGCTTATCTTGGTTATAAGTGCCTCAGTAAGTAAGTAAACAAGATCTAAAGTTGAGTTGCATTGAAATGTGAAATAAATTTACACATATGAGAGTAAATCACATATGACAGAGATGATCTGTTCAAGATAACTGATGAAAGAAACCCTATTCTTCAGAAAATATGCAGAGAATCTGATTCAGGCTTTTATAGACTTATAAATCTTTGTGTGCAACAGTTGGAAACTCTTTGCTGATATGAAAGCCAAGTCAGCACTAGTTCGGAAATATGCCATGTATCTGAACATTTGTTAGCTAAAATAAAGATAGAAGGATAGCTGCTAAGCTAGACAGCTAAGACAGCTTACATAGATAGACGATGTAGAAGTAGTGTGGTAATGTACTGATAGACTTGCGCTATCAAACTATTGTAAGCTACCAGCTAACAACTGCATGAATTTGGCAGCAAAGCCCGTTAGCTTGCTAGCTATTTAGCAACTCTGTGCTGTCCTATAACTACAACATTAGCAGGCTAAATACTGTATTATCTAGTAGTAAAGAAGTTCACCTGTTCTTTGATATTACTGTTTCTAATACATTAAAGTTTGTGAATGTGACTTATAAAAATGTACATGAATGTGATTTTTCTGGTGCCCAAATTAGCTTGGAAAAACTTTTTTAAAAATGTCTTCTTCAATTATTAGGTTTGTTTTCAGAATTAAGACACATGAGTACTAATACTTCACTTACTGGCTCGATAACAGCAGGTTCACCCTTCTCTCCTTTTTCCCCCAGGTAACTTTGACCTCCAGTCACCTATAGACATAAGACAGACCAGGTGAGCTTTTTACACAGTCACAGGCCAGACATTGATGCATAAGGTCGGAGCACCCAGGGTTTGAAAGCCAAAAATGGAAAATGTGAGACCAATGAGCAGCAGATGCCCTGTCTGATGCCCTGGATGTCTTCTCTTTCATAGAGGTTACTTAACTCTAACAAAACTGCTAAGAAAAGATCAGCAAAATGCTGACTGGTCTTCTGCATGCTTATAAGGATTTAGGTATTTCTCAAGGCAAAAAGCAGTTTTTTTTTCTCTGCCTGCTGGAAAAATAAACCTCAAGAATCATTTTGTAAGAAGCTATAATTTAGAATTTGGTCTGACTCCTATTTATTAAGCTTCCTAAAAGCCAGGGAGTGCAAAAAAAAAAGACCCCAACTGTGCACAAATGCAGAGGTCGTTACCTGACACTATCCATACAATGACTTCACATGAGAAGAATTCCCAAACCACCTACAGCAGTGTGTCCAAAAACCGCTAGACTGTACAGTTAAGGCTGAAGATGAAACTCTTTTTGAGGGCTGTGGTGTCCTGAGATTGTAGAGTTGAGAGCACTAATAAAGCAGTACAGATTAACCCAAAGCAGACAGATCTCAAGCCAACATCCAGACAGGGACTGTGTCACTTCCTGCCTCTAAGAATCTGGATCCTGAGGCAAGGAAGGGGGCTGGAAACAAGCCACGATAGACACTGGCTCAGCAGATATTTCTGTCTGGTTTTCGGATATTGATCTGGATGGACGAAAAAACATTTGCTAAGACCTGGTTTGTCATCTGGTAATCCAAACAGATCATTGGTGTGATAACTAGGGAGAAGCATGTCTTTGATAAACAGCAGAGGTCACGGGGATCAAGAGGTTATGGAGGGCGTTTCTGTGCTGACAGCTGGGTCGACATCTGTTTATCTCTAGGAGACTTAGACAGACAAGGTGTGCGTTTGTGCTTGCTAGTGTGTTTGTGTTTGGTGAATGTGCAGGCAGAATGCTCCAAGCTATAACCTGATACCATTAGAAACAACAAACAAAAAGGGTACTGCAAACACCCCATCAACAAATGCCACCACCCCCCTCTGTACCCCCCCATACGACGTCTCCAAAACACACCAGCACTTACACTGCTCTCTCTGATATCTCTCTCCGCTGGAACACCAATACCAAACTCTTCTTCATATGTTGCAGGTGTAGGCTTGGCGTCTGTGTAATCGCCATAATCACCATAGTCATATGGCTTTTCTACGAACTGTTTGTTGTCATATTCCTTCACGTCGTACTCCTTAAACTCGTACGCGTCAGTGGCATGGTCCACCTTCTCTTGGGCGTCCTCAGGGGCAGCAGTTTCCACAGCTTTTGTGGGGTCCACACCGACCTGTTCCACACCAGTGATGTAATCATCCACTATTTCACCATCGTAGCTCTGGGATCAGTCAAGGCATCGCATAGTGGCGGCAGGGGTTGTTAAGATAGGAGGGAACATGAAGGTTTGGTTAGTGAGATGAAACCATGTGAACAGCTTGAATGATTCACATGTAACTTTATAATATGATTCACAGTCAAAGAATTAGGATTTAGCACTTTGGTTAACTGCACTAACATTATGGACATCATCTCGGTTAAAATCCTTTAAGGAAAGTTCAACTTAGTAGTGCGCACATCCATGTGTCTAATTTGGGACGGCATCCAAAACTCAACATATGTGAAAATACACATATATTTTGTCAACAGGCATTGTTATTAACATTAACATCTACAGTATAATCACATTTAGATGTCCCAAACTACTGACACATTAATGCTTGAAAAAAGTAAACAACAAAATAAGGTTCACTATGTAAAATATACATATGTACATATTCATGCTGTAAAATTACAGAATGACAGACTACAAGGTTTTCAGACAGCATAATCTTTACATTTCAATCTTTGTCAAAAGATCCAATGCAAATGTTACACATGCACAAACATCTTCTCACAAATAATTTAAAACACAGAATCTGAGGAAATGTGAATACACTTTTGGTTTATATGCTTTGCCTTGTAATTCAAACTGAGCTCAGCTTTTTGAAAGATGTCAATCAGTGTTGCACTTGATGAATCATCAGTCATCTAATACTGAAAGTGTCTCGAGGGAGAATGTAGAAGAAAACCTCACATGTAAATTTTGTTCTTTTAGGCATCCTTCTGTGAGGTGAAAGTTGTCACACAGCCTGTGCAGTCTTTGTAGAACAACCTGTATTTGAGCGCATTGCAGCTCACCAAAGTAACTCTTTTCTTTATGGGATCTTATCATAGTGCAAGACATCAAAGGCTGAATTACTAGAGGTTACAAATATTCTGTAAGAGTGCATCCATGTTCTAAACAGGTAATGAATCAAGCAGCTTTTTGAAGGCTTAAACTCTATCCGTTTCTCTTTATTTTTGCCAGCTGGCCAATCACTCCAATCTTATTTATTCCATGGTACATTTATTGAGCATCTAACAAACCACATACCATGGCTATATTTAGGTGAGACTTAAACGGTTGGGAATATTTCAAGCAACATTATCTACCAGCAGCAAAAGCAGTACCCAAAGTACTAGCAGTAATAAAAAAGAACACCCCCCCCCCCCAAAAAAAAGTACGATAAAACTATAAATACATGCACAAACTGTAGAGCATAGCAGAAATATAAACAACCACCCACTGACAACACAATACTGCAACACACTTTTATTAAAAGCATCCACCAACTGTACTTTGGTCTTGGGGCAATCTGACCCTGTGACACTGTCTAAAAAGGTTTTCCAGCGCATCACATTCCTCAGTCATCAGACAAGTGTTCCAACATGGTTCAGCATATGTTTAGTTTCTGTGCTTAGCCCTCCAGCCTGTCATTTTAAATGAATGTAATGTCTCAAGCTGAGTGAAGCTGCGTTATCCACCTCAAGGTACATCACAGTACACTTGGCAGACATTTGGCTGGCGGAGCACCCGGCCGTATTGTTTTAGTTTAACCCCCAAATGTTCCCCATTATGTAGTGTTTTATGTGATGGTTTAGCACAAATTAAGACAGGATCTGCCAAATTCAGGATATGGCAGAAACATAGGGGGATGCATCAGTCTACTGATTTTCCATTGGTTACGGTTCATTAAATAAGTTTTCCTGCTTCGGTCTTTATCCAGACTCTATTTGATGGCGGCGGTTTCTCGTGGAAATCAAGGAGGGGAGTAAGCTGTTTGATGTTAGTGACGCCTTGTTGGGTTTCAGCCTCAGAGGCGATCATAAAAATATTTTTTTGTCGTTGTTGATTCCCTACAGTTTTATTGAAATTTCAAACCAATTTTAAAGCAATAAAGAAGGAATTTCAAAACAAGAATCTGGATATTAATTGTCAAGTTGGTGAGTCAAGTCATCGAGAATTTTCCACAATAATAAAAAGTGTATGCAACTGGGGAAAGTTTGAACCAATTATTGTCATCGAAGCCTTTCTAATTTCACAAAAATCAAGAATATAGATAACTCGTCATTAAAATACCAAATAAGGTTGTCAACCAACTGCCAATTATTCACAGCTGTTAACATGTTTTCCTAGAAACTGGGTATATGGTCCAGGATTTGTCAGAGTCTTTTACCACATAATTTTCCAAACATCCTGAACATCTGCTGACTGCATTGTAGAAATGGGTCGAGTGCAGTGGATAATTTCCAAATCTAATATACATCCCGTGACATGGCAATTTGGATATTTCATGTGTAGAATATGGTTGGGCAGAAATCATTCTCTATTATGTCTCTGCGTATCAAAAATCTCTAAGAACATTTTACTGCAGCTTAGTCATCAAACTGGTTACTTGGTTCATAAACAAAAATGAAAAATTCAACTTTTTTTATTTACCTGTCCTTGTCCTCCAGTCTCAGTGGGGGTTTCAGGCTGATTTCCATCCACTGTGGTGTAGTCATACTCACCCGTGTAGTAATCTCCACCCATGTTTGTCTGAAATCAGAGCAGGAACAGCACAAAGTGGAGCATTACACATTTGACAGTTTGATATAATTCAACCCATTATAGTTTAGTTGAGAGCTTCTTTTAATGCAATAAAAGAAGGTAAGGGTGATAGCAGAGACTTTGCGTTATGTATATATAGTAGTGGATCTATTTAGCATATATTTTGCTAAAAGATAAATATTAAAAGAGAAAGAGAGGGCACGAGGGACACAAAGAAAGACTGAAAAGTCTGGCAGGAAGAGGAGATGGGGTTGTATATGTGTTATTCATGGCAAGAGCCATGATAACAGTATTATTATATTAGTCAAGTGTTACCTCAGTCTTGGCTCCTTCAGTCGGGGGAGCGTCAGTGGTTACTGCTCCTTCACTGTAGTCATAGAACTCACCATATTCATAGTTAGTGTACTGTAAGGAAAAAGGGATGGGGGGGGCAATCAGTTAATCAGTGCCATCATGTAAATAAGGCAGCACAATGTCTCACAGACATGTTGTACATTATTTACATGGCGTGTAAGAGCATGACATTCACACAACGGTTTTAACGATTTAGCGTTGTCATGCTATTTCTGAAATAACATGGTCAAAATGATGAAAACATCACATCCATATTAGAAAACTGAACTTCTTCAAGATATGGATGACAGCAGCTTCTACCCAAACCCATCCCGAGCTTCATGTGACCCTACTGAGAGATTCATGCCTGTAATGAAACCAATTAAGATTCTTGTTTGCTTACAACAGGATGTTGGAGCGTTACTGTGATGCCAGTGAAAACTTATCTGCCTCTACTGCTTAATTCTGTATGCCAACAATGGCTCCGGGGTTTCATTAATTGGCCCTTTAAAACAGAGTGCTCAAGCTCTCCTGACTCATTGCATGCTGGTAAGTTATGGGGAGCACAGAGAATACAGTAGCAGGGGGTAAAACCACTGTTACAAAATCCTGGGGAATTAAAAGAGTCTCTGCAAAGACAACATGTGTTAGGTCTCTTACCATTTTTTTGTCAAACAGAAGATTTTGGTTTGGATCTTTAAAACATTCCCTTAATTATAATACGGTCTGTTTGGTGTATTATGTCGCTGTTTATTTACTCTTGAGCAATTATTCCAACCTGACCCACCAGAGAGGAAACATAATACTAAACATTTAACGACACAGGACTGAAGTGGCTTATGCGTACTTTTTAATTTAAGGATATAATTCAATATTTTGGTAAATATGCTTATTGGCATTCTTTATCTCTGAAACTCTACACCACACGCATGTCTTCTTTGTTAAACATGAACCTGCAAAAAGTTAGCTTAGCTTAGCATAAAGGCTGAAACCATAAAGAAACAGCTAACCTGGCAGCGTCCAAAGGTTAAAACAAAGGCCGCCTTCTAAACATGTTATACTTAGTTTAATCATTAAAAACATCAAGTTAGCCATTTAACCCATGCCTCCACTTTTTTATGAAGAGTGGTGGGCTGCTCCACTGTCGCTATCCTGGCAGTGTCTGACTCAACTTGACTCCCGGATAATGCAAAAATGGGGAAAGAGGTGGGGCATGTGTGGAGCCAAGACTTTGTTGCATGCTGGTTTGTGGCAAGCAAACGCTCACCCACCTGTCACTCAAGTGGCAAGTCCTCAATTATGCAGAACTTTAAGCCTTAATAAAATTTTAATGGGAGAAATTTAAATGGGGGAAATTCAAAACAGGGAAATTTAAAAGGGGGAAATTAGCTATAGAGACCAAATATGTTGTTTGTACCAAGCTGTAAACATGTTTTATTTTTCTGCTGTAAAGTTGGCCATTTTAACTGTGCTCGAGTCTATGGGGATTGAGCCAGCCTCAAGTGGTCATTCGAGGAACTGCAGTTTCAGTGTCGGTTACATTTTTCAGCCCCAGATGTTGCCGCTGGGTTATTTCCCAAAATGTCAAATTATTCCTTTAAATCACCAGTGCTCACAGATATTTACTGGCGCACTGCCTACAACTCATATAATATTATGTAATTTTGCCATTTAACCAGTTTAGCCCTTAATCAAAAACTCCGGTGATTGCATTTTTCATTTAATTCTCCAAATACTGTCAAAACAGAGGCGAGGTAGATTAAGTTAACAGAACAGCCCCTGATATGTAATGCTCTATCAGCGCAGGGAAAAATATTAGTCCCTAGAAAACTGCAAAGCTCATAAAAATAATACAAGATCCACGGCCTACTGCAATGCTGGCCTGGCCTCCATTCAGTGGCCATGAGAAAGAGAGCGAGGGGTCATACAAGAGAGAAGCCCTGGCAAGACCAACTAGACTGACTGACAGGGGAAACAGCGAGAATGAGAGGGTCAGAGAGAAATATAAAGAAAGATAGAAAACGAAGGAAGGATTTAAAAAGATTTATGGTGCTGAAGTGCTTCGCTAAGCTGAAGGTCTTCACCAGAGGCTTGGATGAAACGCATAAATACTGAAGTATGCTCATAAAAAAAAAGAAAAAAAGAAAAAAAAAAGAAAAAAAAAAGCCCCCTCTTCCTTCTCTTGCATCACTTTCTCTTCCTCTTTTAATCCAGCTGCAGACATGTGGCTCATGACTGCAGAACCAGCATGCTCCAGGTCAAGGAGCATCTTCAGAGGCTCAGGTCAAAGCCTTCCTCTGGGCTTTAATAGAACTGTAGAGGTTTGGTTTAAAATAACAAAACAAAACAAAACAGCACTGGGGTATTGAAGTTCAGACCTCAAAGTACACAAAAGCTTTTTTTCATTACCAAAACGCTCTGTTGGGATTTGAAGTTCTACGACAGTGATTTGTCCTTTGGAAGACATATTTGTCAGTTCTGCAGGAGGAAATAAATTCTTTAAAATACTGAGTTGGAATGTAGGAAAAACATTCCTGTTATAACTGTACAGAAGTCGACCAGATTTACAATGTTCTTGAATCCAAACTGTTCCCTGCTGTCTATTTAGAACTGACAAGCTCCTTGTCTTGGCGCTGAAGAGGAACCTGATGATGAAACAATATTTTCCAGGACATGGTACCAACTGTACAGCCAATATTTTCAAACAGAGTATAGGCTCTTGATTTTTTTTTTTGTTAACCAGGGATCTAAAGTCTACTTTTCCAGGTACTGGGAGTCTAGCTGGGGAAGGAAAAGCTTAAATTTCCCTGGGAGTCTGGGCAGAGCCTGCAGAACTCGTTAGTGATATAAATCACGGGGCCACTCCAAAGTGGGCTCAGACTTCGTGGCAGGGAAAAAGGAAAAGTTTCCAGAGTGAGCTCATCAGTTATTTAGTGGAATACTGAAGGAAAATGTCAGCCGACAGAAAGGCTTGAACCAGCAAAATAACAAAAAATGAAGCCCTGACACAAAGCACTGTATTTCAATGGAGAGATTTGGCTGAAGAGGCTACAAGGGATGTTTTGGAGACAGTGTGGCAATTAAATTCAAATTTCAAACTGAATTCAAACTCAACACTATTTTGATATGTCAGCATGTTTCCACCAATAAAACAGACTAGAGAAAGAGGCAGATTAGAATTGAGTTATCTACTATTACTATCTGACTAGCTGTCACAGACCACTGTGTATGGTACTGAAGTGTGCTCGGTTCAAAATGGGGCAGAGGGAACAAGGGAACTTGATGATTTTCACTGGTCTATCTCACATAACACCGACTGCCCAAACAAATATCACTTCCACAAAAATGTCCAAAGACAGAGATGTTTTATCCTCTTGAAAAAATATGCACAGTAGCTGGAGTACCACTATAGTTTTCATTTCTTTACACAAAAAGTGGCAAATTCCAGTTTGACTTTAAGTCACCCTGCTTTTCATTTTGATCTACTTCATTTATTCCTCTCCAAGCCTTCTGTTTTATTGTCTTACTTCATCTTTTGCTTTCTTACTTTTAAAACACCACCCAAGTCCAAAGGCCTCTTTCCAAATTCCTGTTATCATCCTTTCTAAATCTCATTCTCCAGCTCACATTAACTTTTCCTCCCTGCTTCCCTGCCTTTTTTCCTCACTACAACTATTCCTCCTTCCCTTCCTCTCTGTGTCCTCCCCCCTCCTTCCCCTCCCTCCATTCCTCTGGACAACCCTCCCTCCTGAGCTCTATTCCTAAATCTGTCCCGCGTAGCAAGCCTTATTCGCCCCTCCAGATACTGACCTCGTCCTCAGGTTCCTGAGCCTGGGGGGTGTCGTGGTGGTTGGGGGTTTCACAGTCAGGGCTGTAGTGTTCACAGTAGTCATAGGCTGCCCTGGGGTCTGCCACTATCAGCAGCTGCTGGATGTCACCCTGAGTGGAAGAAGAGAAGAAAGAAAAGAAAATCAGCATGTCCACAGAAGCCATGTCAACAAATTTCACAGACTATAGAGTCATGGAGTGGGAATTATTTATCCCCTCTGCAAATTCCCATGCTAGGGTTTTCTTTCATCCTCAATTTTACTCATAAAAGTTTACGCATAATATCAGGGAGTCTGCTGGATAATTTGCAATGCTATACACGTATGTTAAGGCCATCAATTCTATTTAATTCAACTTAGTTTCTGAGAAATCAAGTTTTTTCCAGTTTGGTTTGGCAAACGGCTCTAATACCCAGAAGCCTCAGCCACTGTTGCTGAGGAAGAATAGTTAATCAGAGGCATGAATCAGAGCAAAACTGATCAGTATCTGCAGCTGTCAAATTCACCCAAAATTTATTCAGAATCAGAAAGTGAATTTAATCAAACTGTGAATTCTCCATGGGGCAAGTGGTTGACTTTTCTTCTTACATTTTCATGCGCACAGTCAAAGAAACAAATATTTTATGACACAGTTGCTAATCTTTTGCACTTATAGTTCAACTCACAGTTGTTTTATGTCCCTCTAAGCCTCGGACGTGCTCCAACTGTCAAAAACCAAGAACTGTCTATGCAAAAAATGGATGTGATTTTTACTCCCTGCACCTTGGCGCCCAAAATAACTCCACTTAACGTAGAATCAGAAAGTCTTTCTCCAGACACCACTCACACTGTGCATATCTTTTTCTCTTTTCATGATTACAAATAGAAACCAAATGTTAACATCCATGAAGAACTCATAGGTTCATCCTCGCCTGATTGCTCCAGCTTTGCACCAATGTAGTGATAATATAATGTGACAATAAGACAACAAGGCAGATGTTGGAGAGCACCAGAGGCAGCAGTCTCTTGACTGTTAATTACATACAGTCTTATGGAATAAATCAATGCTTTAGGGGAGTCTGTAAGCTTTAAGAAAGAACTGTTGTACAGTCCCCCTCACTCAGCCATTAGGGACGGCAAGTCCCCTTACACAGCAGATAAATAACCAAAGTCTGTACTTATCTTAGGCCGTCTGTTTTTCATGAGCTTTTGGAAAAGGAAATTAGATCCCCGCTCCCAACCCTTCCATCAGCCAAAGGCTCTCTTTCCATGATCGTCTCTGAAGGAATTTCTAAACCTGGAACTGCTATGCCACTGATGTGGGGAATGTTATCTATACCCACCAACCATATGGGGACCTCAGCTGACCTTTTCCAGAATCCACCTGGAGTTAGAAACTAAGAGGACAAATAAATGGGGAGAATAACCTAAGTGCTGAGTGAAGGTGAAGGTGAAGGTGGGAAGAGAGGCCGCAATCAGGGTGGCCCCTAAAGAGGCAGCGCATACATGAAGATTGCATTAAATTACAGGAGGCAACATCTGTACAAGCTTAGACCTCTGGAACACATTTGCTATTCATCGCCTCACACTCCCGTCGTACGTGACCAGTAGAGCTCAACGGGGCATTGAACAACCCAAACAACAACGATAACGATATAAATACATTTTACATATGGAATAATGTTTCAAACAGTAATGCCCAAAATCACAGTCAGTTCCAACCCTCGTCTGTATCAGGTTTGCAGCCGGGAATTTTAAAAGCAACCATACAATATGTGGCTGCAAATATGTGACTGAAAGGTTGCCAGTTCAATCCCAAAACTGCAGAATAAAAATCTGCATGGCGAAAGTGAAAATAGTTCTCACCCCTCCCCTAAGCAAGGTATTTAATGCCAAACTGGGGCCAACAAGATCAGACTGTGGTTGTACTGGGCAGCTTCCAGGTGTGAATGTGTGCAGCAGGGCGTTTCTGCTTATTGAACCTACACTCAGTGAAAAGAGGGGGAAAATATCCTTCTCACATGAGTTCACCCTGCACTTTGTGAACCTCCACTACAATGAACAAAAACTACAATGACAAACAGAAGGTCTCAAGTTAACGACTGCACCGCAGCCTCGGCATACTGTATGTTCTTCTTAGAATTTAGCACAAGTGGATCCGAAGCCAAAGCCAGAAACGGAGAGGACAGTTAAAATCGCAGACACTCTGCATTTGGCAGAACCTCTGTCTGTTTCCTCCTCTCTCTGTCTTCCTGTGTCCATGGACAGTAACTTTTCATCGTCATTCTTCATCACTCACTCGTTCGTTTTTTAAATCTTAGTTTGTGTGTGTATTCAGGAATTAAATAAAATGTATAAAACAACAATGCATTCAGTAAACAAGAAAATATGCCGGAGAGAGAAAACATCACACAGGGCTTGTCAAGAGACCACACACACTTAGCCCATTTATAAAGCCAGGCAGTTATTCAATCACTCCCATTCTTCCCGATCGACTTCTCCCTCACTCTTCCCCCTCTCTCCTTTTACCCTCTGCTTCTTCTTCGTCTGCATCTCGGTGCTTTTGTTGATGTTATTGTCTGGATTGTGCTGCACATCTCTCTGGCATCTGCTGAGGTTCCTCCTCAGAATTCCAACAATGATCTACAGCAATGCCCTGGCTCTACTCAGAGTTGACACAGACACAATGGGATAAATCATCTGTCTGAGGCTGCACTGCAATCTGTCTTTCTAATGGGCTTTGTGTACAATGCGCATGTGTGTGTGTTTAAATACAGTGTGCCTCAACACATGTTGCCCTTCATCTCACACTGTAACAACAAGCATTCACCGAAAACTAAAAAAAAAGTACATAAAAGGATGAGACTGACTGATCAAAGAAAAGAAAGGAGGCTGGAATCATCCTTACATCTACATTTCACCCGTGGGCAATCCAGTTTAAGAGAAGGCAAAGAGCTGCATTGGTCTCTTTTAATTAACACACCACTGTTTTTCCTTGAATGTCAAACACTACCGGATTCTCCCTAGGCTAGGTGACCCTGACATCTGCTGCGAATAGCATCCCTCCCAATCCCACAAGCATAAGGAACAGAAGTCAATTAAGGAAAATAACTGTCAGATGAATGATCACCTAAAAGTGGGTGGTATTACAAGTCTTCAGCAGACCATGAAATCTGTCCTTGGTGTTGTATTAATAGCAGGATGTCAGATAGCAGCATCTGAATGTCACTCAGAAAGCGGGGGGGCGGGGGGGGGTAGCGATCAGGCTGAGTAGCTGACATCTGATTATGAGCACACATTACCTCATCCGCAGGCATCAAGCATATAACAAACTTTAGAAATCAAGACACAAACTTTGATCAGATGCAGACAGCTCCTGCTGGCGCCGGATCAGAGATGACAGGAGGCACAGGGGTTTTCCCCATCCTGCGTTTGTTGGACTAATTTAGAGACATAAACAAAGATGTAGTCTGTGTTTGTCTCTACAAAATTAAGGCCATGCTTGATTTAGAAACTTTATCAACATTAGAGTGTCAATTTCTGGAATACAACCAAACCTTAATCTTAGCATTTTTTTCAGGGCCCCTGGACATTTTGCCCTGATTTATGCCTTACAGGCTTCTTCTCAGGCTGCACCCAAATCCTGCCTCATCTTGCCAGGGTGGGCAAAACCCCATGCATACTCCTACTTTAAGCACAGTTCTTCTAACATGCCATCCTTTAAGTATGCCTTTCATTGACTGTTGTTTTGTAGAGTACAAATCCTTTGTATAAAGTGCAGCCCGGGAGGGTTTAAAAAAAAAAAGCAGCAATAATTTAGCATTTTTGCACTTTCACTTGGATGTGCATCCAATTTCCACTTGATAAGAGCCGAAAGATTAATCTGCAATTGTGCTAACTGAAAAATTCACTGGTTTCAGCTTCTTAAATGTCATGATTTTTAAATGTAAATGTGGTCTCTTGGAAATTTTGACTATTTGATGACATTTTATAGACAAAATTATTAAGTTGCACATTGATCAACAATAAAAATACTCCCACTTTGCAGCCTTATAATTATACACAAACAATACAAAGTTTTCACTGATGCCTCCAGAACAACATGTAAGTATGTAATTAGATGGTTGAGAGGTTATTGTCTGTGGCCAGGTGTAGCAGGTCACTTTGCCTGCAGGAACAGCTGGAGGATATTAATGCACCCAGAACACACACTTGGAAATATGCTCAAAACATCTGCAGTCTGACCCAGTAAAACACAAATGCATACAGGCTGGAGAAAAAAAGGGGCACCACAATCCCAAATTATAATTTCCTGTGATCATTACAGACTTGTTTCTTTTTTAGGGAGAGCACCAATACATAACATTTTTTGGGGCTTAAAGAGGGAAGCTCCCAAAAGGGGATGAAACGAGATACAAGATGACAGTACAGGTGTATATTTACATCTTGCCTTTCCAGGAAAAATGTCCCGGTTACTCAGGATAATCCACAGACCTCACTGTGAACAGCTAAAGAAAAAACCTTTAATGGTGTCACTGTGACCTGACTGTGACATTGAACCTTCTGTGCACCATTAGCCAGATGTGGCCATCCTCGAGACCATGCAGACTGCGTGTTACTCCTGCAGATGCTTTTGCTTTCTAAATCTATATAGTCCAAATGCATATTGTACAAATTTTTGTAGCCATAACTTACTTCTGTATTTTCTTTTTTTGATGTCTTACCCCACACCTCTGCACAGACCTGACACACTTATTGTCTAAAAAAGCCCTCTTGTCCAAACTCTGGGAGGGGAGCACATCTTGAAAGAACAAATAGACAGATGGAATTTCAAAACTGTACAAGGACAACAATTAAGCAAGAAACAGAGAAAGAGGAAAATGTATAACACTCTCCAGATTTCTTCCAGCATTTTATCAAATGCAGCCTTTGTGGTCAGTGCAGGGATAAAGTTTCTTTTCAAGCACTGGGGGCATACAAATGTCTTGCACCCTCCGAATATTAAAACATTTCGCTTGCCAGTAGCTCACAAAGCTGTTGAACTGTTTGAACCATCTGCTTGCTTGTCTGCACGCCCTTTCTTTACTTCACTCTCCATCTCTTTTTTCCCCCCGCTCTGCTCTTTTCCATCGCAAAAGATTTTAAGAAGCACCTTGGGTCCATTACTTCCTGGCTGTGCTGAGACCAGTTGGTGGGGGTCACGGCACATGGGACAAGGAGGTCAGATATGTACAATCTGACATACTAAGGACAGGTTACAATGAGGAAAGATACTTTATACTCCTCTGTATTTTCACTGATGTTGAATATATCGCATATGCTCTAAACACTCATTCAAATATGAATTCATTATCATATTCCTATTACACAACCCTAAGCAAAACTTTTTGTGACAGGTACTGGAGGGTGAAAAGTGACTGAGGCAGATGAGAAACAGTCAGAGCATTTCTCCTCCTGCCAACTCAACCATAAACAATGATTCACTTTAAGGCCTAGAGCCCATCAGAGCCTCGTTAGATTCCTCTGCCAAAGACTTGTCCTGCTTGAGGGACAGCATTTTGGAACGATCTACTATGTAGTAATGACAGACACATAAACAAACTATCTTCGCCTCTTTCTCCCTCTGTCCTACTCTCTCACACACACACACACACACACACACACACACACACACACACACACACACACACTTTTATGCACGCATGCATGTACACAACAACACACATGTAAACACACGTGCTGAGATGCGGTGCAAACTAAGAATCCCACTTGGTCCTTTTTACAGAATGGATTTGCATAAAAATGAGAAGGGGAGATGATTTCACTCCGGTATCTTGTGGCTTTTATTAAAAAGAAGAAAAGAGAGGAAAAACGGGG
>NW_019524887.1:632232-644467 GCF_002814215.2 Seriola lalandi dorsalis | reverse complement strand
GGGCATGTGGAGGCCCGGTCAGTGAGCATATCTCTTAAACAGCTGTGAAATCTGAGCCAAGACTAAGCACACACTGATCATATTTTCCCCTAGCCTTCACTCTTCCCTGGGCTTCCAGCTTTGACACCTGCTTATGCACTCTACTGCGGTAAGGTAGCCATGTAGTGACAGAACAAAGCAGTTGCAGTGAGTAAGATCACAGCTCACAAGATAGCCTACATTATCCTGAACCAACAAATTAGTCAAAGGGATGATTTTAACCTGACAGTGGTAGTAAAAAGACGATTTTAGGAATGCATCCTCTGATGACTATGAATCTACATGCTAAAAACCTAAAGAAACTTTTCAAAGATTTGGGAAATATGCTGGGGAATAGATAGCCTGAGTCTCTTCAAAGTGCAAAAATACACCTGTTAACACCTCTAAAACTCACTAATGAACATCATATCATGGCATCACATAATATCTTGGCAGATGGAATCCGTTACTTGTTGCAGAGACGTGCTAGCTGTTTAAACTATGGCTGGTTGTTCTTCAACTCTTTATGCTAAGCTAATCCCCTCCTGGCTCCAGCGCCACATTTAACACACAGACATGAAAGTGGTATTCGTCTTCTCATCTAACTCTTGAAAAGAAAGCAAATAAATAGCCTAATGCCAAACTGTCCTTTTAATCTGTCAATTAGTTGTCTTGCTGTCCACTACCTGAACTTATATCACTCAGTCCAGCTGGACGAGAATCCTATGATTTTTGGGTGCATCTCTTTAAGAGCTACACATAAATACAATTTTTAAACATACAAGACATTGGACCTTGGATGAATTGGTCTCAGAAACCTGAGCAGAGATGATTCAGATTTGGAGGATTTATCAGGATAAAACAGCCAACAGTGTCCCAGAAGTTTCCACAGCCTCTCTGAGGTATACTGATTGTTGTATACCTTCAACAGCTGTAGAATGGATGCCAAAGTATAAGCAAACTCTAAACCAAACACATGTCTTACATTAACTTTGCAAACCAGTTTTTATGTATAGGAATAATTCAATAATCAACCACCTTTGTAGCCAGTAAGAGTTTTTCCCCATTAGCAGCGTTGAAAACAAGTAGCCAGTTTACAAACACCAGATCTAAGATTATTAAACTTGAAGTGGAAATAATTACAGCTTAAGATATGGTTGCATTTCTAGCTGGGTCACCACAGCATTGCTATGGTGTGATACATTGATTAAAACCACCTCGCAACGTGCAAAAAGCCTCAAGTCCTGGAACGGGAAGGAATCATTTTCTCTTCTCCAGGTTTTTAAGAAAAGAACAAAACAAATTACTCCGTAATTCAACACCATTTAATGTAATATATGTTCAAACAAAGCACACTCAGAAAAAGCCAAATGGCTTGTCTCAAATCAACATCAAAAATAGAAAAAGCTTCATAAATGTGCTGCGCTATTTTTATCCTCTTTACTCGGCCCTTAATTACCTTAATTACAATCTCTACTCTAATCACTGTGGCTTTCACTCTCACATTCTTTACTGTTGTTACTGCCATAAAACTAATTTACTATGATTGTGCTCATTGTACTTTAGCTATACTAAATCTCAAATGTACAAAAGGGATAAAAGTCATATCAACTCCTCTAATCATGACCTCTGCTTATCTATACGTTTAACCTCCATATTAAGCAATGTGATGTGCTTACCAATAACCTATGAGTGAAAAAGAGCGGCACCCAAGTCTCCGTGGAAAGTCATCTCTGACCTGGAGGCAAACATTTTGCAGCCTGTTCTACTTAGCAAGCATTCCACATGCAGACATCAAAGAGAGGCTATTGTCTTCTGAGCTAGCATTCTTCTCACATTTTCCACTCAGCTCAAAGCTACCTGTGCTAAACCTGGTTACTTGGGCCTCCATTTTATAATTGCTACCTCAGTACTCACTATATACTGAGCTGTGAATTGTTATTCTCAGTTCTGATAGCCACAGTTATTAAAGGAATTGTAGGAAAAAATATCATCTCACAAACAGTAGTAAAATTCATGCATCCTAAATAGCACACTGTCCAACTGAAGCCTATTGGGACTCAGTCTTTCTTTTATTAAGTCAATTATTCAATCAAACCCAACCAGTGTTGAGAGAAAAAACACACACACTTTGAACAACACACTGTGCAAGTAGCCTTTCCACAGACACTGCCCATGGCTCTTGCCAAGTACACAAAGCCAATATTGTTGTTCTGGCCAATAAAATTCACCATTTACTGTATGCACAAGTTAATGAAAGACATATAAAATGTCGGCCTTAAAGCGTATGGACTTAAAACATTAGACACTAAAAATTGTCCTTTTCCACAATGGTAAATGAGATTCATTGAAAGTAAGATTCACAGTATGCTTTCAATTACATCCATACTTAACCAGAATGGAGAAATCGCCTGCATCTAGGTACGCTGTCCAAACTCCCTAAAAACATAATCACTTCAGTCTAATGGTGAATGCCTGCTTTATACTTGTAAAAGACACTCCTGTGCAAATGATGGAGACATCTTGAAGCTGTGTTTTTCCATAGATTTCAATGTCAGGGGTGAATTGTACTGTATGTTTACAAAAATAGCATAAAACTACTTAAGATAATAATAATGATAATGTAGCCATTATATCTATAAACTGAGTTGAAGTCTGCTGCACTGATGCAATCTGGTGAAATATTACAGCAACAGTGCAACATTTTGGAAAATATTTGCTGTCTTTCAGAGAGTTAGATGAAAATGTCTGTGCATAACTGAGCATTTAGAGCTAGGGAGCGATTAGCGTAGCTTAGCTTAGCATAGCATAAAAACTGGCAGGAGGAAACTGCCAGCTTGGCTCCCTGTAAATTTCTAAAACACACCTACAAACACCTCTAAAGCTCATTAATTAACATGTTGAATCTCATTTGTTTAGTCTGAAGGAAGGCAGAAATTGTAAAAATAACAAATTGAGGATTTATGGGGTTATATGCTATAAACATTTCTTTGACACCAACGCAGGGACACCAGTCTTTATGCTAGCCTAAGCTAAAAGCCTTCTTGCTTCAGATCAGTACTTGCATAGACATGAACCTGGTATCCATCTTCTCATCTAACTCTCTGGAAAAAACAAAACAGCAAATATCTATATTTCCCAAAACATCAAACCATTCCTCACACCATGAATGCAGCTAACTTAATCCAGGTGAGTATAGGGATTCAATGTGGCTGCCTTACCTCAAAGACCTCCTCATCCAGGATTCTGGTGCCAAAGACAGTAATGCCCTCTGTGTTGATGACGGCCCGGTTGCTTCTGCTGAGCGGCCTGGTCACCTTCTTCTTACAGTCCACAATGATGGTGACACTCTTCTTCTCCACGCTGATAGCTACACGATGCCATCTGTGCAGCACGAGAGCAACATACAGTTGGAGGTCAGAAATGTAATCATGCTCCTACACTTTCTGTGCTCACAAGAAAATTGCCACAGTCTACAGTTAAAAAAATAGTCACAACAGCTACAGCCAGCAGCTAATTAGCTTAGTTTAGCCTAGTGACTTGAACATTAGACCAGCTAAACAGCTAGCCTGGAGCTGTCTGAAACTAGCCTAATATAACCTGCTTACCAACAGCCCTAAAGCTGGCTAATTAACGCAATATATCTCTTGTAAAGCAGTTGAACAGTGGACAGTATTTGTCAAGAAAGTAGGGCCTCTAAAATCACAAACTGTCATTTTTACATTACTAAAACACATGAAATATAACATTAATTTTGGCCTTAAGGGTCAGACACAGTTTCTTCTGCCTTTAAGAGCCAAGCTAGCCTTTCTTCCAGGTTAGCTAACCGGCTGCTAGTTGTCACTTCAAATTTAGCAGATATGAGAGTGTTTCCAATTTTTCCATATAACTCTGGGCAAGGAAGCAAGTAAGTGCATTTTCCAAAATGTCTGACTTTTGCTTTTAATGTCTACAGGTTCCATACCTTAGAGTGTG
This sequence comes from Seriola lalandi dorsalis, assembly GCF_002814215.2. Classification (NCBI taxonomy): domain Eukaryota; kingdom Metazoa; phylum Chordata; class Actinopteri; order Carangiformes; family Carangidae; genus Seriola; species Seriola lalandi. Next base: position 640,474 of record NW_019524887.1, on the reverse strand, counting down.
GAAGGAAATTTATTTAGATTAAATGATATGGTATGTCACAGAGAATCAGAGAAAGCCTATGAAAATCCAATGTATTTAAAACTATAATGATATTTGACAAATCCCTGGTTTAGGTTGGGTTTGTTCCTATGTATAGAGACAGTTCTGTTAGTGTGGATTTGGAAACTTTAAGTACATTTCCACTGTGTCAAAATGTATAAACTGCCCACTACTGCAAGATGCAAATTTTGCAAAATTGTAGGTGATAGAATTCATTACAGACAAACAACCTCATATGGAATCATTTCCAGGCATTTCTGTTAGCATTTGTGTAAATCATTGATGGCAACTTTTAATTATTATTTGTCTCAGCATCATCAGACAGCATTTTCTGAAGATCCTGCCCATTACTGTGTATCAGTATACCACTGCTGTAAATAATCTGGAAAAGAAAAGACTGTCATCAAATTGCTGTCAGCAATTTATTTGCCGTTACAGTCAGGCTTGTTCCATATGGTACTAATAACTGAACAAACATATGATGATAATAAATCCTCACGGTTGTGTGTCAGTTTACCAGGCTTGAGTGCTTGGGAAAATGCATTAAGCAGATTAGTTTTGTTTAGCCTAAAATATAACCAATAAATCTTATTAAAATGCGCAAGATGAGCCACAAAATATGTGGCTTTGTTTTTGAGCCACTTACACAAGTGTCACATCAAACTTGAGATTTTAAATTAATCACTGAAAATCTTTGACTTCATCTGGTTACACAATGGGTTACAGAAAAGGATCCACACAAAGATCTACCACCCACGTCTGACCTCCAACATGTTCGAGCCCTCTTGAGAACCCGTTAGTCACTTACTTGCCGTCAGCAAGGTTGATGGAGCGGAACAAGGGGTACTCCTCTGGGGCAGGCTTGCCATGCTGGTCCTCGTACAGGAAGACGGGGGCACGGCCCACCTCCACGCCGAGCTGCTGGATGCCTTGCTTGTTGTACACGGACAGCAGGAAGGACTGGAGGCCAGCCTTGGGCTTGATGGTAAACAGGATGGAGAAATCTTCTGGGAAAACTCCCCCTGGAGGTGGAACAAGCAGCAGGCATGTAGGTTGGTATGTTGGTAACGACTAACAGATAGCTAGTTAAAAAAAAATTATGTGAGTGCAGATTTTTGTCAGAGGTTTCATAGCATTGCTCTGAATCAGATTCATACAATTACACACATGGGAACGTCCTAGTAGAACCACAGCATTTCTTACTAGATTGAATTAAATTACTCTTGTGGGAATGTTGGGTCAGGGGTGTTTTCTTCATTTCTAAGGACACTGCAGAGAATGTTTATTTCCTCAGCTTCTTCCTTAAGTTAAAGGAAAAATGCTTATTCTTTCTGAGAGTTAGATGAGAACATTGATACCGTTTGGTAAATATGAAGCTACCACCAGCAGCCAGTTAGCTTAGTCTGGCACACAACCCCGCATTACCCCACAATGTGTTGTTTTTACACTTTAGGTTTTATACAGGTTGAATAAATAAGAAACAGTGTGAGTATCAGTGAGTTTTAGGCGTGCTGGTAGACTAACTTTGTTTCCTTTGGACAGAGCCATGCCAGCTGTTTCCCCCTATTCACAGTCTTTGTGCTAAGCTAAGATAATTGTCTACTGGTATAAGCTTCATATTTAGATATGAGAGTGGCATTTTTCTTTTCATCTAAAAGCTCAGCAAGATAATTAATAACCAAATGTCCCAAAATGTCAAACTATAAACATTAAATATTGCTTTTTCTACACCTTTCCACCTCTCTGAACTTACAGAAATTATGAAGCAACGCAGCCTTGAAAGGGAAGCACTGTGTTGATTTTTGAGTATAATCTGTATGAAATGTATAGAAGCCAATTCTAATATAAGGCACTCTATGTTCATGCAGACTCTATTTCACCTTACGCCCTTTTACACATCAATCTTCTACTGATGTCATTACGAGGGCAATTGTATTGTAATGACTAAATTGAATAATGGCAAGTTTATAAGCTCTCTAACTTTCTCTCCTCACATTAAACCCAAACGTCTAGACAACTAGACCTAGAGCAGTGTTTATGAAGGAAGCTGAGAGAGATCTTGGCATGCCCTGAAAGGACTCCACAGTGGTGATGTAGCCACATTAATTTTACAGGGGCTGTAAATACAACAACTCAAACAAATTTCATATTTTTAAACACCATAATAGCTTGGTTCAATGAAAAAATAACTAATCCTGATCAAATAAAAGTCCAATTATTCTGGGGACATTCTGAGACTTTGCTTCCATGGCAGCTCCAACACTTCACCTCTCAAGTTTAATTATAGTCTTCAAATTTCCGTTACTGAAAGCGTAAGGTGTGCTCGCAGTTTAAGCCAAAACTCACAGAGACCTACTTTGTAATTCCTTAAACTATTTTTCACTTTCTTTTTGTTCTTTGAAATCCAGCCAAATTCAAAAAGACTATGACACATACTGCAGACTGGGACAATTTATTTAGCAGCACTCAGTTCCTAATAAATTTCTAAACACTGTCTTGCCAAGTCAGCATTGAGTAAGTAAAGAACTGGGGGCTCTTTCTACACGTTGTCTCAATAATCAAGAACTAACAGGCTTCCAATGGATGTGAACATTATTGTTGTATATCATTATGCATTGTGTTCATGCTTAAATACAGCATGTTTCATAATGGTAGCCCAGGACAAAAAGCACCTGACAACTGACTGGAAATTGACAAATATTAAATTTACATCAGTCTGTGGCTCATTGTTTTTCTACACCCATCAGTAAAGACAGAGGTTCATTATATAATGCTGGATTGGCTGATGAGTAGCACAGAGTGTAAGAAAGTAGCAGACCAAATGGTTACACAGTCAAATAGCTTTTTTATTTCTCTGAGTGGAGTCTTTCCCAATAAAACAAATATGACTTTATTTCTCACAGCCACGCAACAGACTTTGAGTCAGGCGAAAGCGTTCAGTACGAAAACACTGCTAGATTTCACTATGTCAGCCAAATACGCACGTATTCAAGGCTGCCAGCAATCAAACTTTAAAACACTGTATTGACAAGATCACTCCACAAAAGATCAAAAGAAGTATTCCTCTCATTGGTTTTTTTTTTGTCATAAATTGTTGGTTTCCCCAAAATATCAAGTAACTAAAATCTGCTGTTGCTCTTCTTTCTTGAGTCATATGTTTACATGACATTTCATACACAATGTGCTGAGTGACTCTCATCCCCTATGGGCTCTTGGAGCGTACTGAAACACCACTGCATACATGGGCGTAGCAAAGGGGTTCATTAAAGATATTCATTACATAATTTTTTTCGCTATTTTATTGTGAAATAAATACATCTTAAAGATGTTTTAGTTTGCCATTAAGTGGTACAAGACAGTAAAACAAATGTAATATAATACTTTCCCTCAAACAATTATTCGTTGAGCAGGCATAAAATTTTGTTGCATGTTGCATGGTTTTAGGGATGGCACTGTCAGTCAGTTGGTGGGTGTGCTCACCACTTTGGTCTAGAATGAAATATCTCTACCACTACTGCATGGATTGCCATGAAATCATGTATAGACATGTTCATGTTCCTCTCCAGATGAGTTTTAGTAACCTTTGTGATCTTTTGACTTACCATCAAGCACCACCTTCAGGTCAAAATTTGTCCAGTTCTTTGGTTTATGACTGAATACCTGCAATACTCCTTATATCCCTGTCAGCATCAGCTGCACTTTGGGTTTTGTTCTAATAAGCAAATGTTCGCATGTTAAAATGCTAAACTAAGATGGTGAAAATGGTAAATAATATACCTCTGCATGTTAGCATGCCCATGTTAGCATGTCAATGTTAGCATTTCACTGTCTCACAGAGCTGCTAGCATGGATGTAGACTCTTTGTCTCATTTAAAAGCAGGGTGGCTTGTTTTATTGTGAGATTAGGTCAGTGTTCCTGAGCAAAAGCTGCATAAGCAAGGTTTTAAACAAAAACATACCCTCTTCCTCACAAAATGTAGTGACATCCCCCATCTCTGAGATCCTGTAATTTCCCAAATATTTGCTCAAATAGAATTCAGATGTTAGATAAAAGTGTTTATTGTACGTTCTCTTCTTCCAAGAAGTGACACAGGCAATAAAATAAAAATGCTAACTATCTCCTGAACAGCACAGCAAGTGATCTTCAAGAAACTTTTGCATTCACCAACATTTCAACTTTAGCCTCTTTTCATGTCTTTGGTGTTCTATGGTGTAAGGCATAACAAACCCAGCTGAACTGGTAAATGTTAAACAGTTTACCTACACGTAAACTAATTATTGAATTAGAATTTTTGTGAGATCCACTCTTTAATATCTGTAGTGTCCTTGTTCAGCTTTACTGTAATCTGTGGGAGGTGAGGAGTTACCTGGGAAGAGCTGTTTGGTTGGAGCGCTGATCTGAGCCTGTTTTCCCACTCTGTAAGCTACATCGGGTTTGGATCCTCTCCGGGCCGTGCAGAAGCCTGTTGTTTTCCGTACTCCTTCGGGAGAGCTCTTGAAGTCTAGCACCTTCAGTACATCCACTGGTTCAGCTGTGGAGGCAGAACAAAGACTTGATTAAATTACCCAATTATACTGCAAAATGACATTACATTTGCACAGCAATAAGCATTTGGGGAATGCATTGTAGATGTATTTGGGTGAAAAGATGTTTCTTAGGGGTTTTGTTTTTTGTTTTTTATTAGATCCATTGTTTGAAAATTCTTGTATTTTGTTGCATTCAAGTGCAATTGTATAATTTGGAACATGACTTCCCTGATCAGAAATCAGCTGTTAAAAGTCTACAGTCAACTCTTAAATGTACAAGTAAATTCTCAGTCTGCTGGAAACACAGGATGACTGCGTCATGTATTCCATCACGTATATGCTGCTAAAATAGAAATTAAACTATTTCAATAGAAATAAGACTAAATAAAAATAATGAATTCATGCAACAGTCAAATATACATAAAATATTGTATATACATACAAAAATGAAGATGATGTATGAGATTATAGAAGAAAACGATTTTTAGAACAACATGAGTGCACATGTTGTAAAAGCCACATGTAATCGCACAGTACGTTGTAAACATATCTCTACAGTTAACAGAAACCCTAATAGGAGCTGGCATTTTGATGATAAGTCAACATTTACACCCATTACACCCCTTGCCTGTTCAGGGACTGTGGGCCAAATCTGTCAGTTCAACCAGTTGTTCGTTTATGAGCTACCTTGGCAGAGGAGCAGTAAAAATGTTAGGAACCACTCAGCAGACATAATTGGACCCCTCCTCACCCCCACTGTTACCCCCACAGCCAAAAGCTACAGCATCTATGGGATGATAAAACTCATTGCTGCTGATCACTGGGTCTTTGGAATAAGGAGAACACAGAGGGGGGCAGCTTTACAAGCTTCTTAACACTGCTAGAGTCTTTTCTATCAATGGACCTGTAACTCAGGGGTGAAACTACTGTGCAGTGCAGTCACAAATGCTACTTCTCATGTCGTCTCTCTCCTGCAGTTCTCTAAATCTGCCTTCATAACCGTCTTTCACCAACCCCCCTTCTGTAACTGTTTTTGCTTTTAAACCCCTATCTCTCCCATTCCCTCAGGCACATCATCAGTTACAGTGCGATTATGGGGAATTTAAGATGCCTAGCAGGGTATGATTTAAGGCCAGTGTATAAACAGGAGCGTTGACGTACAGCATAACGTCATTTGTGATTTAATGCATTTCTGCCTGAGGCTGCATTTGCTTTAAAATATACAGTAAGAGTGGGCCATGAATTCGAGGTCATGTTGGGTGCTGTGGTGGATACAACAGTAAATGTACATAGGGAAAAGCTCACGAGAAAAGTGTAGGTTTGAACAAATTGTTTGATTCTGGCTTTTGCAAAGTGACTGCAACATAGTGACTCTTAAATTATTACTTGTCCAAACTTGGCCGTGTCAACTGAAGTAATCCACTCATTATAAAATACACATATGCATACAGTATTGTAACCGTCTAGCTGCAGTGTTCATAGGCAGCTTTAAGGTATTTCAAACTGATATCATTAAAACAAATATGTAACTTTTGCTGAACACTAGCCACCGTGCGCAAAAGTTACAATTACAGGGCAAAAGTTAATTCTTAAATGTAGTGTCACAGTAATACTAGCAGAGAAATGTATCATTTATGTCGGTTATACAGCAATATATATTTAAAGTTCTCAAACATTAGCTAACACTAGCCTCTATTACATACTAGTCATACCAGACCAAGTAAGGCGAAGGCAGTGTGGTGACATAAGCAAGAATTCATATAATTACTTAGGAATTCAACTTTGTATTTGTGAGAGGAAGAATATGTTATGTACTTTTTTAAATGTTACACAGTCTTGATTTAAATAAGCAGTCATGATTAAAACTATGATTAATTACTTCATAGCCGTATTAGTGAGGGGTCTCTAAATTAAATATGGCATTTTAATTGCGAATAATTTGATGACATTTACTCAAAATGGCATATGAAACGCTTTCTGATCATAATTGTTGTAACATATACAGCCTTGTAATTCAGTTACATTCACCACATGCAGTAACATCTCTGCACTGCTGTACTGTGAAGTAAGAACAAAGACTTTAAGACCGCACATCAATACAGTAGTATGTCTTGGCCCGATGAAAAATTTGATCGACAAACTGGCCAGAAACTATTCTACCCAGCTAAAAAGAGAATATTAAAAGCCAACAGAGGAGCAGAGGTCCAGTCAAGACAATAAATTGACTAACAGTTAATATTTCCACTCCAAACCAAACTCGGTACAACCCAAAAGTAGTAAAAGCTACTTGTTTAACTGTTACAAAAACCACAGTGACCAGCACAGCCGTGTCCAGACATCACATTACTCGTTTGACTTTACAGTGAGTCAAGAAGCGGGACGCGTCCTCTTCAAAAGGCCCAGCAATGATAAACAATGTCTGAATGGTCAGCTTAAAATCCTACTGGGATGATAAGAGCTCTCAGGAATGGCAGATAACAGGCTTAATGCGAAAATCTCCCTAGAAATAAAAATGTGGATTCATGTGTTTGATACCGGCAGGAAAACTGTGGGAAAATGATTCAAAGGGATCAGACAGAAGCTTTTCTTGAAGTCCACATAGCAGGAAATCTCTTTTATCAGCCTTATAATACTCTATTAAACTGCATGAACCAGGAAGAAAAGTTGGTCCAGAGACATAGACTAACCAACATAGCTTAGACGGGTCGTGAGAGCAGTACTTGAAGGAATATGATGTAAAGGAATGGAGTGTTATAAACCTTTTACCGCGTCAATGCGAGAACCATATGTTCTTTCAATTCACGCAAAATGTAGACCCTAAACAGTGTTAGTCTATGCTTTTCTGCAGTCGCTCTACACATTTCAACATCACTCTAAAGTATCAGATAAAAGATATGATTGTTTGCATTTTCCGTTTTTCTAAGTCATGTGGCACGTGAAGCCATGAAATGCTGATTGTGCGGTTCCTGTTCGCTTTTAGTGACCAAGAGGGGGTCTGAGGGGTGGAGCTACTAGTCCACATGCTGAACCCATTATGGCACTGGCACCACTCCCCATACCCCTGTCTCTTATACACATCTCATACATAAGACTAAACTAAGAAGGCCCCATCCCTGTAGCTACTTCTCCTCTGACCAGCAAAATAACAGCTTGAGTGTTGGATCAGACTCGTTTCATTCTAGCACATGCTCAGTTTTTCAAAGTCATCTGATGCCACAGTTCATGAATTTGAACTGTTGAGAGTATAAGCATCAAGCAAACAGTATGTCGGGAAAATCAAGCAGAGATGAATGCCTTTTCTTTTGATTTCTGTTAACTTCAGTCACACAGTAACTTTTCTTCTCTATGACTGACATTGAGGAAAGAGCAGTTCAACAGATTCAGGTTCATTTTGTCTTGAAAACTACCAGACTGACACAAAGGCAGAATAAAATATAAATGTGAAGAACCATACGCCAAGTTTTAAACCTCACACCAAATGCCTCATAAAAAGGAAAATAGTCTGTGGCTCTTCTGAATATTGTCCCAAGTAAAGAGCTACTGGTTCTTGAAAAAGAAAAAAAAAGAAAGCTTGGACTAAAGGTCTCTTTGTGAGTTTGAGAATGCCTTTCTGCATTACTGCATACCTCAAGGCCTCATATATTCCAGATGTGCTGAATTGGCCTGGACCCCCCCC
>NW_019524887.1:595158-632212 GCF_002814215.2 Seriola lalandi dorsalis | reverse complement strand
ACCATCACACACACCCGCCCACCCGCACCCCCGACTCTGCAGCCCCTCTCCTTCCACAACCATCGCTTCACAGACGCCCTGAAAAACAGGCAATATCCCAAAACCATTAAAGACCCCAAATGAGTAGGCAGAGCTTTATAAGAGTTTTTCAGTCTCGCAGGAGTTAGAGCCAGCATGCTATACCCTGAGCACATCCTGAAAAACGACTCCCATCCCTCCACCCTGAAAAAGAAATAAAATATATTCTAATGATAAGGATGAAAACCACAAGAGAGAGGAGACAGTTCTCTCGCGTTAAAGGTACCAGCGCATTCTCAGACTCTCCACAGTCTTGTCTGAGGGGTAATTCGTCAGTCTCTCTGATTTTTAATGACACATCTTCCTGACTGCTGTCGGGGACTTGTGATATACTATCTGCCATGTTAACAAGCTACAAGCATGACAAAGGAGAGTGATTTCCCCTGAGGCAGTGAAGCATGTAGTGACATGAGCAAACCTCTGTTAAAATCATTAAAGCACTTTCACCAGCAGACCCTAACACATTAAAATACAATTTTCAGCTGAATGGGCTAAATTTCCATTCCAGCACCCCCCCACCCCCAATCCCATAATTCATCAGAGCCATACAGTTTAACGTTTAAGTTTAGGCTTGTGATTAACTTTTAAATCTGTGACATTCTGACTTAATGCCTCTGTGGCTCTGTGGTCGTGCAGCAGCATCTTGGGATGTCTTGTCGGTCTATTTCGTGTCACTGCCATCTACTGAGAGTTGGCAGCATAGGCAGCAATTAAAATACACTGGAAAGCCTGTAAATGTTTGCTAGCACATCATGCAATTATGGTTAGTTTAAATATCAGTCAGAGTGAGGAAAGATGGGCAATGGGCAAGCCACGCCACTGTGGTATTTGCTTTAATGATCTTTTCATTTTTGGGGGAGCTCTGTGCAATTTGCCCTCCGCTGAATGATTTCTTTATGCATCATAGGACAAACAATGGATGATGATGGTTCAAAATGGGTGGGACTTCAGATAGTTAATGTCTAGACAGGATGCAATACATTACGCTAATGACCAACTATTATATATCAGCCTCTGATTAAAATTTTCATAAAGCCATTTTTAAATAACTTCATTTCTGCCACTATTATGGCTCTGATACAAGAAGGCAAGTCTTCAAAAGGGCTGCATAATAACTGGTCTGATGTCAAAACCACAAATATTACAGAGTAACAGTCATCCAAATAGACACACAACGTTCGACACACACGCACACACACAGATTTATCCTGGCTAAAGCCACAGTACAGTATGGATGTCTTTGTGACTTCACAGACAAAGGCAATATAAAAGAAGTGGTTAATGTGACCCACATATGTGTTTTAAAAGGAGAGAAAATACTCCAGATTTTTTTTTCTTTTCCTTTTTTCCATCAACGCCCCTCCTTGGACTCAGTGGGAGCCCAGATAATGTGGAAAGACGGTGATCCTTCAGGCCACAGTATGAATTTCACTCCAAAAATTCCACTATTGTGTGTATTCAGCACACAGCCTATAGTTTTTTATTTTTTTCCAGTTACACTGTGCTACTGTAAACTCTGTTGACAACTGTCAAGAGTGTGGTATCAACCCGCAACTTATCGGACAAAATAATAAATAAAGTTTTGTGCCAATTGTATGCCTATTGTGAATATGATTGTATCATTAGGCTCTTACTCCACTGACGTTTTGGAAAAGAAAAAAAAGTTAACACACTATCTGTGAGCTTCTAGTTAGATCACTAGTTGTCGTGCGTAAAAGTTATGTGTAAAACCTTAACGATTTCGAGTACGACTGCCAAGTGATGAGATGGGATCCAAATACACAAAGGATGATTTTTGTTGATAATATTAACATCTGGAATCATGCAGCGAAGTGTAAGTCAGACAAGCATTTTGACCACCAGTGAGTGCCATCATTGCCCACTCATCATTTTTACGCACACTTTTTTTTGTTTGTTGACGCGGACCACCTTGGTGTATCTGTCGCAAGAAGAAATCAACACTGAATCTTCTCCCTGCTGACCACACCTGGAAGGAAGACTTCACCTACTCTGATACTCAGAGGAATCTAACTGTCAGTCGCATCTATGTCGGTCTGGCCAGAAATAAATCTTATATCACAATCAATAACACATGAATTTGGACACATTACAAAAAGTTTCAGGCGAGTTATAAGGTTACAACTTCAAAATTCCTCAACAAACTGTGGTGACACAGAGGACACCTTTAAAAGTTACAAGTAACTTGGATGCGGCTGTAGTCATTTGATTTGGTGTCAGTCAACATCAGATTGCTTCTAATATAAAAACCAAAAAAAAAGGGGATGTTGGAGAGGGTTGATAAGGTCTAATTAGCATTTGAAAAAGTGCACAAACTGCGTAAAGGTGAGTTTATTTGCCAGAAGATAATTGGAGTTAAAGTTGACAGCTACCACCTAAGGCTACTAACACCTATGTGCTGTGTGCCAGCCTACAGGACGGGCTGTCCTGGAGTTGCCACATGTGACTGAGGTGTGCAGCGACACGCAGCTTCTTACCTGCACTGACATTGGCAGCTTGTAGAATTAAAATTAATGTAACCAATGCGGTTAGCGTTGAGTCCCATAGCCACCTTTTCGTTTTCCACCTGGTGGTCCACCTTTGCATCTCCATGGTGAGCGCCCGCAGCTGAACAGAGAACGGGCGACTTTTAATCAAATTCGGTCCCTTCCACAATCCACAAAAAACAGTGTGCTTATACTACAGCGCCATGTGTGAAAGTATAGAGATGCCAATCACAGCCAGACTGGGCCCTTCAGATCCGCTCCCGCTTAAGCCCAGCTCTCAGACTGATGGTGAAGGGCTTTCATGAAAAAAAAGAAAGAAGCGCAAACCACTCCGTTCCCTGGGAGTTGCGTACCGTCAGGAGGCTGGACAAACGCCGCAAGAGTGAACCTGAACCGACAGCAAGATACTGACACTGGAAAATCCTCCGTTCATCAAATCACCAGCCGGGAAAGTTGTCTCGGGACCCGCCCCCTGTGCTTAGGAAGAAGTCTGAGCAGCATCAAGCGGAGCATCACTACATCCCACAGCAACCTAATTACAGGACTCAGTGCAGTATCCCAGATAGATACTAGAATCACACTGAAACATTCCTCTTCATCAAAGTTAAAAAATAAAGACTTAATGGGAAATAACACAATAAATGAAATAAATTAATTAATTACAAATAGGTTGCACTGTTTTCTCAACATGGCCAAAATGAGCTCATAGGAACAGGCATGGAGCAGCAGATACAGGAGGAGAGGCGCTAAACCAAATGCAACACACTAAATGCAAATTAAGTGGTGGGGTGGAGCTGTTATTTTAGAAGTTTCCTGAAAGCCTAAGAATGAGAAAAGAGAGCCTGAATAGCCCCTACATGGGCCGATGGCTAATATAAAAGCTTCAGTGGCCAAAAGGAAATGTTTTCCAGACTGTGGGAGTTTCCTCAAGGAGCCCTTTTTTTTTTCTTCTTCTTTTGGACAGCAGGGCTCCTGAGGCCTGAAAATAATTAATGGTTAAAGATGACTGGAACAAATGATTGAAAGCACAGGTGGTAGCTATAGAGCCCTCCCCTTGATTTGGTTTTCCACATGCACCGATGAAAGGTGGACTTAGCAGTGCGATGGCAGCCATTGTCACACAAACCCAAACTACATTTTGTAACATTTGTCAGTGTTTACAGTGTTTTATCATAAGGTAGAAATTAGAGCCACAGTCTTAGCTGATGCTCAGTGTGCTGGAGAGTTAGCACAGCACTGTACAGTTGTGGCTGATTAAATAATAACAGTTTGGATCATGTATACTGTAATAAGGATTAAGTATTAAAAAAAGGAATGCAGATCAGTGGCTACATGCCTGGACTCCCTTTCAAAATAAGGCCAAGTGCTGTTCCTGTGTGTGCAAGTGTGGGTTTGATTAGTTGTTTTAGACTGCAGGGTGTGCAGGCCTAGTGGTCTGATTTATTAGGGCCACGCAGTTTTTAAACATTTATTCACTCTGGCACATTTGCTGAGAATCTGAATATTTAAACACATTCACATCTGGTAGTAGCTTTAAAACCCACAGTTTTCTGTCAGCCACTGTGCACGTGTTGCTCATGAGCACTTTGGTGGCAGATGCTGATTTGAGGGAAGCATGGCTTTTCTACCTGTGCTGCTATGCTAGTGTCTCCGTGAGGCTGTAATTAGGCAGACTGTTGATAATTCCACAGCAACAATGCTAAAATGCAGCCAAGACTGATTGGAATGTCATTAGTTTTGCATGGTCATAAACCAAAGTGGTGGAAATAAAAAAAAAAGAGGATGTTGCTAGATGGAAATTCAGGAGATCACCAACTTTATTACAGTTAATCCTATGAGGCACATTAACATCTGTGCCAAATTTCACGGCAATCCACCCAATAGTTGTTGAAACATTTCACTCAAAAAGCACAAATGTGAACCTCATGGTGGCACCAGAGGGAAAAGTCTGGGGATCACCTGAGCCATCTGGGAGAGGTTAAGATGTTTCACCAGATAAAAGGACAAATTTGGCGGCGCGACATCAGGAGAAGTCAGTGAATCACCAAAGTCGTTAGGCTTCATCCTCTGGGGAAAATTTCATGGCAATCACTCTAGACCAAATTGGAGAAACAACCGACCGACCGACATGCCATGACTAAAACACAGTGATCGAGACTTTAATGGGTTGAAATTTGGCTGCTAGTGCTGAAAAAAAAAAAAAAGTTTGATTCTGAGAATATGAGCAGAAAGAGTGACTCTGTGGCTAATTTTGTGATATTGGAGTGTGTATTGTTTGAATTATTTGCCCCCGACCTGATTCGATGGCCTTGTGCATACTCAGCAGGAGAAAGCAGCCTGGCTGTGCATATTGGCTCTCTGGTAGTTGGTTGGCTGTTTTACTTTTTGTCAGTTGTTTGGCAGAACATGTCAGAACCTCTTGTTCGTGTTGCTTCCTGGGACCGTGGCCCAAAATGTTTGGTTCAATTTGACGAGCTCTCCTGCGCCGGCGGAGAGGAAATCTGAACAACCAAAGCTGAAGTCTTCAGTTTTTCTTTCAAACACAGACTTGGACAGGCGATGAAATGTACTGACAGCTCCTTATAGATTTGCGTTTCTGGGGCAGTCTACAATTTTCAGGAAGGCTGGAGTCCAGAGCTGCCCCCTTGGTAGTTGGAAGCATATGATTACAACTGATGCATTTACCGCAAATGTTTACCAAGATGACATTGTATAATTATCCTATAATAAGTCTCTACTCTATGAAGGCTACTGCCCAGTGCAGCTATAAAAACAAAAATGTCTTGAAAACGTTGCCCTGCGGCTTTATTTTTCTATTGGAGGCAGTTTTTAATCCGAGTGCTTTCAAGTTTCAGAATAAAATTCCTCTTGCTGCTTTCTAGAAACAGTAGACTACTACACATCTCCGCAGATTTACAGGCATTTGAATTCTTTTACTTTTACACAGATATTCAGTATTACAGTGTAACTGCTGTTCCAGGACTTCAATAGAAGTACTGCTCTAAGTTCTACTAAATGCACATGTATGTCTGTACATTGAGATGCACACAAAACGCTATACAGTGTCCAGGAAACTTCTTCCTACTAAATGTACAGCAGCATGTCCTCATGACTCTCAGAATGGTATCTCCTGATGACTGTGGAAAAAATCCTCAACACATCACTCAGCAACCCTGGGGCAGGTAGAAATTCAGAGGGTGCTCAAAGTCACTTCACTTGGGTGACAGGGTTCCCTTGAACCCAGGTCCTCTGGTTGAATGACGGCTCCCTTCATCAATGTGCCTCACAAGCCGCAATAAGTACAAAGTACAAGCAGCTCCTCTGAACTCAAACGTCCTCTGCTAAATCATAAGTAGGACCTAACCTCAAGAGCTCCTCGTTACTATGAATTATCCAGCTAGAAGGCAGTGTGTGGCTGGTCGGGGGTGGAGAGGGATGCATGCTAGACACACCAGACCACATAACCACTGAGTGGAATGTATGTTTGTCTGGGCATGCTTATTATAGGTGCATGTGGTGCCCAGACAACCTCACCTAGTGGGAGATTGTTAAGATGTGGGAAGGTGTGCTTTCACTTTCAAATTTTGTAAGGTCACCTGGTTTTTTACAGTGCAAAGTCGTCACTTACTGTACTACGAACTGTCGGAGCGCACAGAGGGGAAAAAAAAGCAACAGCTGACACAACACCAGAGGACACAGCAGGACTGGCACATACCACTCAGAGTTTACGCTACACTTTCTTTTTCACAACCAAGATGGCTGTTAATAATCCAGAGTTACGGCCACATAGAACTACTGCAGGACACATGTTTTAAATAGCCACATAACAGCCAACAATTAAACAGCAATAAAACACAAATGTTATGATCCAACAAATATATTTTAATAAAAATTGTCAGCGTGTCCTTGCAACTTTTCACAAACGGGCTGAGGGACGTCTGCTTTGACATGTTGTGCTAATAAGCAGATACAAGATACAAGTCACATGACCAAACACTCACGCTGTCTCCCCATTCACGTACTTCCATATTCACACCCGCTATTTTGAGTGCATAAGGGCGCTCACTTTGACAAGTGTGGCACCATGCAGTGCACTCCAAGTGCCCGGAAGGTGCAAAATGAGGGACACTTCTCACCCTCAAAGGTCGCCATCTTGGCTGCGTAGTGGAAGGGGAGGGACCACCGGCGTATTTTCAAACTTGTGAAAACGGCGACCGAGGGGGGATGACACGTCGTTGATGCCAATGGCGGCCTAATTTCAATGTCACATGACACATAACTACAGGATACCTGCTGACTTAAACTCTGGTACCACCGTGTCAATCATCCCACAGAGTGCCTGTTACATTAGACATAATTCAACAATGTTAACATGCCAATTTATAATATTTACTTCATTTGCATTAGTGTAGTGTGTAAGCACACTAACATTTGCTGATTAACACTAAAGACAAAGTGCAGCTGAAGCTGGTGGGAGATGTTCAACAGGTAACCAAACTTTTAAAATATTTCACTCAGGGTCACAAACATCAACCTCATGGTGGCACTGGGGGGAATGTCATAGCTATCCATGCAGTAGCTGTTGACATATTTCAGTCAGAACTAGAGTGGTGGACTGACATTGCCTTACACTGCCATTAAGAAATATTAGACTAAATCTGAGTGTTATGAACACCTCAAGAGAGAAGTAACACTGTACACATGGGATGTAATGGTAAACTGAGTGTTGAGAGTATATAAACAAATACATTTACAGAATAATCTAGAGCAAAACTGAACAATAAAAAGGCACAGATTCTGGAGGGCAGGGCAGAGGTAGGTCTGTGTAGTTACAAACCTAGAGATCAGATATCACCTCCAACTGTACCAGAGGAGTGACAGATGAAGAGAGACCATCCTATTTTCATGTTTCTTGTCAACTCTGCGTGATGAATGCCTTTGCTCTCTGCAGTGAACAGTGTTATGGCCAGTTAAGTGGAGAGGTCTGTTATAATCTAAACATGCCCCAAGCATCTCGTATTTCATGAGCCAAAGTCTCCCTGAGCCCTGTTTCCAGCCGTCAGCAGTAAAAACTGATAGCAGAGAGGGACTGGCTGACACCGAGTGTGGGGGCTGACAAACAGCCAGGCACAGACAAAACTCACTAAGTCATGTCCTGTTATCATACTTGAGGAAACAAATTAAGAATGTCAAACAATGCAGTTTACTTAAGAACTACTGACTTTGGGTTTTCAGCTTTAAACTAGAATGACAATTAAGAGAGATAAAGTAAAAAAGCGCCTGTAGAGAGACTGCAGCTGATGAGAGAAGACGAGAAATTACCGTCAAAAAAAAAAAAAGGCAATAAGAGCATAAAGAGAAAGCAGTGAACTTGGCAGATGAAGGCACATGGCTTGTGCACCAGAGATGCTTGAACTCATGAACCTTATTGGATTTAGAGAACTTTGGGATTTGCTGTTTTCACAGGCCATGAATGTTCTTCATTACTTTTGTTTGTTGTGGATAAGCATAAATCTCTGTCATCTTTGATGCTCTGCATAAAAATTTTTATTTAGAGAATTCAGTTTCACTCTGACATTTGTACAATAGCAGTTGTTTCGAATGAGAAAATTCTCACACACATTCTTGTGTGTGCAGAGGAAGATCGATCTTTGGAGAGGGATGGGATCTGGGACTTAGGTTAAGTTTGAGGAGGTTAACAGTAAATCACAAAATCTGTTCAGTCATCACATGAATGCAGCTCAGTGCATTTATTGATTTATATCCCTTACAGCTGATTAAATGACTATAATGTTTTGTTGAGCTCTTTAATCTCTTTTATTTTATTGTTTTGGTTTCTATGATCAATCCAACAGTTCTCACCAACTCTGTACAGTTACAGTCAGCCATTTTCATCAAACCAGCTCTGATAAACCCACTGCACTCTCACACAGACAGCAACTGCTACTTAGCAACTAGCCGGAGACAGTTAGCAGCTATCAGGTCAAGTTAGTCGACACCTAGCAAGTTAAAGACTCGCAATAAATAATTCTCTCTCTTCTCCGAGGAAATGATATTTGACTTACATTTGTTGGTGGCTCTCAGTGTTTCGGTTTGGTCAGTTCAGTTGGCAGTTTTTGCATCTTGATGTTACTGGCAACCAGTGTCATTCTGCGCAAAAATCCAACCTGGATTAGACAGTGTCAGTCTCGACCAAAAATCAAGTGGATATTTTCTACAGAAACAACCAGAATTCTCTCTTTGTATTAGATTATGTGCCCTGTTGCTCAGCAGTCCCAGGAAGCTAAATTTTGACTCTTCGGTGTATAAGTATGTGAATGTGTTAGAGAAACTCTCTTGACTTTTCTCACTAAAATGCAGCGTATGAACCCTTGAGGCCGAGTAAATATGTTGATGCGCTTCCTTTCTCATAAAACATTTGCAAGCCAGTTTTCATTGCATTTTGACACCTGCTGTGTTTACATCCGTGTCGCTATAACACTCTTCTTCTCTCCTGCCTTTTCTGTCACTTTGCCATGTTTTTTGATGCACTAGCACCGGCCGTTGGAATAACATGAAAACAGCAGCAGCAGGCTGTATCGCACCGTGTGTGTCCTCCTTTGCACGCATGAGATATAAACAAAACAAGGAGTCAATTTTCAAAACATTGCCTGTTAGCACTGCTGATAGTCATGGTAGCTTTAAGATAAACTTGTAAAAAAAAAAAAAAATTTGAAACTGTCCTGCAAGGTTGTTCGAGGTTGGTGGTGAGGTTTTAACACTGAGTTTTTCTTTCCACTGATGTGCTGAGGACTGCCCCGACAGAGTTTATGCTGGAGTTAAATGCCACTGCTCACAGTTTAGTGACTAAGCAAATGTCTGTTGGCTAACTTTTTATTGCAACAGGTATATTCCTTCTGACATCTTAATGAGTGGGTAGGCAAGCAGGGGTTTCCAGTCATAAAAGCAGTCACTCGGGAGACTCCTTTTCCAACCAGCCATCACCCTTTAAAGATAACAGCTCCGCCCAAATATATATTGGCATATTTATTGAATCCAGCTGTGTTCTGAGCTGGATTTTGGTATTTGGTTAATTTTAGCTTTGTGTTTAGCAGTTTTTGAAGCTCTTTGGATACACACTTCTATGAGCTCTTAAAGGCGACTCTGACATTACTGGACTCAGCACTGGGAATGAAACCAGTAACAATTTGAGTTCCAGGTGTCTTCTCAAAGCAGCTTGAAAACCTGCCTTGGCTTGTTATATTTTTTTTCTCATGAATGGGTGGCCATGCTTTTTTATTATGTGAATAAATAAGAGGAAAGTATGATACAAAATGATGAAGCCAGAGTACGAACACTAATAAATCAACATCTGAATCATCAGCTAAATTGGCACAGTGTGGGCTATTTATCAAAAAATTGGAGGATTTGATACGGCAAATTAGCGCTTGATTTACTTTGCTCCAAATGTGGAGAAACTTAATAGGGTGAAAAGTTAAGACTATGATTGACACTACATGACTCGGAACTGAGAAAACGATTAATAAGAACCTCTGTGTTCTTTCATGTTCAATCATGCTGGCATTGAAAACCTGACTACTTAAATCTACATTCATTCAGAGGTTTTTAGCCATGTTAGTGATGTGAGTCTACGGATAACAATGACAGTCTGTCTTTTGGCCCACAGCTGTATCCAGATTGAAATAACTAAGGATAAATCCTCGTGACTATGGTGATCCCCTGACTTTTCATCTAGTGCCAGCAGAAAGTAAAAGTTTTCACTATCCAGTGTAATATCTCAATGTCTCAAAAATGGATTGGCATATTTTCTACAGAGAGTTCTGGTTCTCACACGATGAACCCTAACAACTTTGGTGATTCCCTGACTTTTTTTTTTTAACTAGTGTGTCACCATGAGGTTGACAGATTACCATGAAATCTGATATAGACATTCATGATTCCTAAGGTTATCATTAGTGCCACCATCCATGTAACTACATGTTGAAAAGATGTTGAATAAGAGTGAAATAGATGAGAAAACAATTTGATAGCAGAAGCCAAGGCTTTGAGCTGGCATCTAAGTAACTCCTTCAAGCATCAGGAATTCAAATCATGACTTTGCCTCCAAATTACACACTGTGGATCACATGTCTTTCTGCTTAGTCACATCTAGAAGGGCTTTCCAATTCCAACTGTGTAAGGAAAATGTTGCTGATCAAGGATCAAATTGCTGAAATAATACTTGCACTTTTTTTTTTTTTTTTAACAATCCTGGCTCAAAGCTGTTCCACTCATTTTACTGTTTCATTTAATCTTAGCTTCTTCGAATGTAGTGTGTCCGACATGGATATGGCTAATAAAGGCTATCAGATGTACTGGTAGAAATGATAAAATCTGGTGCATTCAAGGCCAAAAGATTCTAATTTGTTGCTTTGGAAGAGATTTGGGCCAACAGACAATGTTGCTGTACCTCCAAGCAAAAAAAAAGTGACTAAAATGCAAACCACATTGACTTAATTCCTTGATTAGGCCTGTGTGTGCTTCCATGGAGGACCAAAGAGACAACTGTGGCTGGAGATATGGAAAAACAGATGAAATAGATTACAGAGTACTGCACTCATATCACCCACAACACTGACAATATGAATGGGCCATTTTGTTCCACTTGCAGCGAGGTCCTGACTATATCTTCCATTGATGGCACTGCAACAATGCAACGCTTCAATAAAGAGCCGTAAAATTTGGCCGATGAGTCATTTTGGAAGATATCCTACATGGACATGTTTCATCTTTGTGGCCAGTCCCCTCCATCCAAACTGTTAACGGTATTTAACCTGACAGTTACAGTGGAAAAGGTAAAAGCTGTAGCAGCGGCACAGTAGCTCACCATTTTCCATGTTCATCACCTCCCACAGTGTATGGATTGGGAGATGTCCAACATGGTGGTTTTGGGTTTCAGTAACCAGGGGTGGATGGAGCGTTGTTTCCACGTTGCCTGTAAGCTGCGGTGCCTATGCGTCCCCCCACAAGCCTCTGCAACAAGCCAATCAAAAGCCATTATTCTTAAAGACAGGACTGGGTTGGAAGAGTAGTGGAAAACCATATGAGTTTTACATTAGTATTTTACAAGATTAGTTTCTTTCTTTGAGTCATCTGAACATTTGGGACCTCTGTTCCTGATAAAGACAGTAACACCTCATCAATAGTATTCACAATATCTTTAAAAGTATTGATCAATGATCTGTCAACTTAACTTTAAGGGGCCATAAGTGTTTTTTAGGTTGCTTGGGGGCAGCTGAATCAAGCAGTAAACACAACACATACCATCACCTTTACAATTGATATTTTACACATCCAGGAACAACAGTAGCTTTTATTATGAGTGGTGTTTTCATTCGCAAGCTATTTGGTTTTGAGGCTTAGGTTCTCATCATTTGGTAGCATTGGACTCAGTTGTTACTTTGTGCTATAATTTGAGCCAAGTTTGTTTTTATCCATTATTTGTTTACATTTTGCCAAATCGGTACAGTTAAATGTATGCCGAATTAGCTATTAGCAGTTCCTGTTTGCAGTCTACCAGTGGATCTCCAGATAAATCTTCCCGGATTACTCTGATATTGAAGAAAACTCAAAAACGTGATTATTCTTAGGTAAGTTCTGGCGTATTAAGGAGCGTATTATGTTTTCTCTTTTCGAGGAGGATGTATGGACGTGTGTTAGGAGACGAGGGTATCATCGGAAAGTGCAAGTCATGCTGAATCTAAAAATACGTGGTTCAAGTCTGTGTTCAGATTCGACAGTTATTAATCCATGAAGGAACAGGAATCTGACGCAAATTGCGTCATTCACTACACTAGGGCTTTAAAAGTACCTTAATTGCCTCCAAGAGCTGCATGTCACATCCACTGCTGCTGCTCCATCCGCCAAAACCAGAATAACTAACCTCCCATTGTTTTTACAACACCTGCATTCACCTGCCTTTCACCCCACTTCCTGCATCTTGTAACCCCTTCATGTCGTCCTTTAACTCTCTTCCGCCCCCTAGAGGAAGCCTCTCCCTGGCTCTTAAGCTGCTTAATGCTTCATTGTTCACTGGCTAGTTGCTATCAGTGTGTGTGCTATTTGGTAGCTTTTTATTTTTGTTTTGTTGTTTTAAGTCAAGCTGATGAGAGTGCTGAGAGTGAGCCAGAACAATGAGCTTAAAGATGCTATAATGCTCGTTAGAGCTGAGGCGAATTGCAGAATCAGATCATAAATCTTTATGGGTTTGTCAATATGAGCGACCCCTTTCACATACGAGTCAGTTAATCTGCTAATGTAAAAATATTGACTGCTGTTGTAGTTCCTAAATCCTGCTCTTAATAAGAGAGGTTGGCACCACCCAAAAGTCTTTTTTTTTTCTAGGTCAAGCATCTGGCTGTCAAAGAATGCCAAATCCTGGCTTTAACGAAAGGAAGCTGTTGGGTGGACTGCAATAACATAAAAAGACCATTATGAACATTTTTGAGTGGCGTTGATCCATTGCCTCTTCCAGTGGTGGTACTTAAGCTACAGTTCTTTGAGTAAGACTCAAACACAGAGGTGGCAGAGCAGCTGGGTTTACATTTGCAGTAACAACTGTCTCCTGGTCTTTGATGCCAAATGCCATAACAAGTCAGTGACAAGTGATGCTGCAGCAAAAATCTCATGGGTGCTGCAGATCGGTGGAGCCCTTACTGCTAAAATATCCAAGCGCTGAGTATGTGATTGTGGTGGATGGATGGGGTGTTGTGTATGTGTATACATGTGTGTATTTTTGTGCATGTACTCTCATGCACGTGCGTGCTTGCTGCCCATGCACCCGCGTAAAGCCGATAGGGAGAGCAGTGTGTCTGGAATCATTTAAACAGATTGAGAACACATTCCCGCATGTGGAATCATTCCTCCCAATAGGAGTGTCATTGTTTCCAAAGGCAGCTTTGCTTTCACCATGATTCAGGTAGCATTTTTTCCTATATATTTCATTTTTCCTTTCAGCTATAGAGGTCTTTACAAAAATACCGGGATGAGATCCAGGAGGAAGTTATGACTGTGATCTGAGAATTCTGATTGATGGCCTAGAGACTGGGGAAGATAAACATAATAATGTTATGGATTTGTAGGTTGCGGTTAGATATTTGATGATACTTCCTGTGCAGAGCATACAGAGCAGGGGACATAAGTAACAGACCAGCAGCACTGTAATGGATCAACAAGGCAGATATGGATAAATTCAGATCCTTTAGGGATTCTTTAAAGAATGAGGATGGTGTTTTGTCATACATTTTTATTGTCAACAAATCCTATGAAAACACCAAAACCAAAAACCTGTCAGTCAGTTTCTCTCAGACTTCCCCACCCAGTCTGACACTCAGCCCAAAGCCCTCTGGTCCCTAATGAAGATGTGAATCTTTAAAAACTGGTCACAAACATATAGTTTCATCTATTTTTTTAATAATTTTTTTTTTGAATAAAAGACTCAGTAATTGCTTAAAACAGCTGGCTAACAGCTGACTGAAGAAAACATTTGTTGGGGACTATTCACAGCCAAGGATTAACAGCAGGAGTATGGTGTGTGTGGGGTGACTCAAAATAAACCACAGTGTGCGTGTTCAGAGTAATGTATAAAGATCTCAACCAGTGCAATGATGGTGGTTTTCAATGGTTTCTAGATGGTTAAGTTCTATGGCACAGAGGAATAAATTATATCTGGCTTTAGACACACAGACAATATTTGTTGGTCACATCAGCAGACAAGTTTTAAATACATTTTTCATTCTCATAATGCGCTGATATCATTGTCAGTATAGAGTCAAGACTCAGTATATATCTTCAAGTAAACTGCCCAAAAAGCCAAAAACCAGTAATACGAGTGTATTTGAAAAACTCTCTTTTTGGACACATGAGCGGACTGTCCTGAAAATATATTATTCCAAAGCATTCAACGTATTGTTTCGATTGATACAACACTTTACTTCAAACTCAGACAAAATTATCATAATTATCTAAATTACTACCTAAAATTCAAGAATAGCTACGCCTGCTTATAGAACATGAACGCAGTGTATGCAAGCTGGCCCTCAGTGAATCTTATGATGGTCTGTCATGTACAATCAACATTATATTAACTTTTTTCTGTTTTTTTAAGTCTGAACTTAATTTAAAAGCACCAAAATACTTTCTCTTGAAGCTCAAAGCTACTTTGAAGCCTGAGAGCATGATCCATCTCTTTGTGGCCCTGTGTCTAAGAGCTGTAGTCAAGGGCCAGTGACTCATACCAGGCAAATGTATGGCTCCCTTGTGGTGGCATGGGCGGCCAGCCACATAGTTGTCTGTGGTGAAGGCCACTGCACAGGCAGCACTGGAATAGAAGTTTATTACTGGCCACCAAGTCAAGCCCTGCTCACCAAATTGATACCTTGGAACAAATATAACATAGAAAATCACATACACGCATAAACTGTGAAGCAAACGCACACCCATGCACGACTACACTCGCGGATGGAGATGAACACACACACACATATACACACCAAGTTGAAGGCTATACTTTTAAAGTTCCTGTTTAGGTGTAAGTGGGTGAGAAATGTGGGCACATTGTTCAGTCTCTAGGAAAAGTTGTAATAGTTCTGTGAGAAGAGAAGCCTAAAATAAGATTTAAGATTGAAGGTTTTCCAAAAGATTGGGAGGAATAAGGAAAAGGTCCTCTGTACACGCAACAGAAGAGTTAGAAGTGATATATGTGTGAAGGAATCTTCACATTTTATATTTGATATATGACATAATTCATCCTGGAGAAACTATTTTCTATTTTTCAGGGAGAAAAAGAAATTCTAGGGTTTCATAGAAAGCTCTTTGACAACTGTGACAAGCGGCCCCCCTCAGCCGGCGATCATCTCACTGTAATTGAAGACATGATGTCACATCAATGCCTTATAGCTGCAGCTATGTTACGGAAGCTGCTGTTACCCACATGTCCCAGCGCTGGGTGGTTTTGTCAGACAAGCTCCAGATATGTTCTACACACACACACATTTAATAATGGTCTGGACTTAGGTTTGAGCTCCAGACGTTTGGCTAAAGCTCGATCACACTCAATAAAGAACAAATACAAGAGACTGACAGACCACTTTTATTGCACTGCTATCGAACGGCACAAGAGTTATAACCTGAAATCGCATTTGTGATAGAGAATCTGTGAAGTTTTGTACAAGACAACCCTGCAATTTCAATAAAGTTATTTAGTGTTTTGGCTTGACCCACTATTGATGAGGTAATAACACCGCCAGCATCATCTATGTTTTTACATCTTAACACCAGCAGCATGTACTGAAAGTATCTACAGTAAAAGGACTTCTCATAGAGGCAGACTGTCCCCTGTTGGCTTATGTTATTATAGATTATATGAAAGTCCTTATAGGCCTGTCTCATCATTTGGCAGCCATCTTGCTAATGTGGCTAAAAACGCTAAAAACAGGCCCTCATCTAAATGAATGTGGAGAGCAACAACTGCAATTTCAATGGTCACTGGGAAATAAAGCAATCATGTATAGATTCATCAGTCAAATCTGAAAAAAAAGTTTGGTGACTTTGCCCCAAAATAAGATTTAAAACATCTCTTTTTCCCAAAGGTTACATTCCTACTGTGTTTTAATTTTTAACTACTTTAAATACAGTTGGACGGAGCTGCCATTGAGGAAAGAGAGGTCATGAGGTCAAGATACACATAAATAACACACAGACACAGGGAGAGTTTTGCTGAACCTGTTACTTACTGGACTCCATCCATCTGTTATCCATACCGCTTAGGGTTATTGTACTGAAGATCTTTAAATTTGATTGTTTTCAGACAACAAATGTTAATCAAATATAAAATACGATAAAGGGATTTGTATATCTCCCAGCGCAGTGTGATTGAATAAAATTAATCTTTTTGGGGGTGTCAGGGGGATTATTAATATCTTGGCTGCAGCCCTGCAGTTGAATAGTTTTTCTGTAAAGCCATACATCATATTCAAAAGACTAATCTTATATTTTACATGTAAAATATTCATCTGTAAAGTGATCACTGAAGTAGAATATTTCAATCTGAAATGTTGTGGAGTGAGTAGAAGTGTACAGTAGAGGAAAGTGGAAATACTCAAATAAAATACATTGAAGCTGAGGAAATGTACTCGGGCACTTTCCACCCCTGGGGAATGTGTGTGTGGAAGACAGAAAACTGGCATTATAAAACACATCACTCAAAAGCTTTGTTGAACAAAGTGCAAAGTGGTGATATACAGAGAAAGATGGGAAAGTTGCACCATAATCACTATTGCTTTTTTTCTTCTCCTTTTACTTTATTATATTCCCTGTCCTATATGCTTGGGCAACATGTTTCGGATTTCATGCCAGTGAAGCAAACTGAAAATGAAACTGAGAGTGAGAAAAAAGGGAGAAATCGCAGGCAAAAAACTGTGTCCTTGGTAAGTTTAAAGAGTCAATAAACTTAGTGCCCACTTCAAGGCTGCACTGATGGAGTCACTGTGCACGAGATTACCTACTGTAGCTCCTCCTGCTTGATGAGGTAAACTTAAATTGGTATCAAGCGTTTTTTCTAATTGTCACTTTGTTTCCTCTGCAATCTGGCTCCCATTCAGAAAATCCTTAGAGAGACCCCTAGTGTTGGAAACATACAAGTACACTCACAATGCCCAGGGCATGGTGTGTTTATGATGTGTGATGATCCTCTGTGATGACGGTGTGTTTCGGGATGAGAGGATAATAGACAGTAAATAGACACCCGGGGACAGGTTGTACGGGGTGAATCTCATTCAGCTGCACACTCTCACAACTGGGGACGATCTAATTTGATTTGGCTTGAAGTGGATCTTTCCAGAATGCCTTGTGGAAGTCCTCCAAAATTAACTTCCTGGAAAATCTACAGAGCCTCTGTGTCAACATCCATTCTCATACCCAAATGGTACCCTGGCCAACTTTATGGTGGTGCTGTGCGTATGTGTAAAGGTATCATAAAAATACGGAAAGCCATATAGAAAGAGGAAAATAAAGAAGGGGGGGGCAGTGTTAGATGGAAGAACAACTGTGTTTTCAGCTTTGTGATTTTTCAGATAGTCCACTGGGTTTTTTAAATGTGTTATATAACATGAGAAACTGGAGAACTTTCTCAGTCCATAAAGGAACAGGAAGGATTCTGATGGATTAAACGTTCCAACCAAATCTGGAGATACA
This sequence comes from Seriola lalandi dorsalis, assembly GCF_002814215.2. Lineage (NCBI taxonomy): Eukaryota > Metazoa > Chordata > Actinopteri > Carangiformes > Carangidae > Seriola > Seriola lalandi. Next base: position 614,399 of record NW_019524887.1, on the reverse strand, counting down.
TAGTTTTCATTAGGCAGTGAGGAAACACTGTACGTGTGGGGTCGCAATGAGTGACAGGAAATTACGGATTTCAATTACATTTGAAATTCCTTTCCGTGTTTGAAAACTCCACAAGCAAATTCGAATAACTTCTAGAAATTACAAATATCTATTCGAGTCAGGTCTTATAATTATTCCTATAAAACTTCAACAGACATCTCGGCTCCCCAAAACGTCAAAGATAGAAAATGTAGAGGACAGGTGACAAATTAAAGGACAAATCGACATAAATCAGCGTAAAGGGAAAATGATGTAATGTGTCTTAAAGCGGTGTTGCACCGCCATGAACCACAGGAACAGTCGTCCTTGTCTTAGATTCTCCAGTTCTCTAAAACGCTGTCTGATGAATGAACTTCCGAAATATATTACCTCATCTGGTGTTTTGTTACGGTGGCGAGAGCACTGTCTAACATGTTGCTCCAAATCTCCCATAGGTGTTCAGCTGGGTTCAGAGCCTGGTGACTGTGAAGGCAACAGCATATGATTCATAACCATTTTCTGTCATTCTGTCAAACATGGTTGCATTTTATATATTCATGACTCCTTTTACCTCCTTTTATCATTGTATCACTTTCAGGCAAAAGTGTCTCCCTTTTTTTTCCTCATGAAGAACTGGGTTAAATGTATTTGAAGATGGAGCAGTGTTGAGTTTTATTACTCCACCTCCTTCTCTCCCTCCTCCCCTCCCTCCCTCCCTCTTCCTCTCTCTGTCTCTGTCTCTCTGAGAAAGAGGGCATTGTTTCTTAATTAATACGACATGTGTTTGGAGCTTGCAGGACCAAAGGAGGTGCAACTTATGAAAGACATAGGACATCAATTACGAGTTACAAGTATTTAAATGTGAAGACTTTCCTGTGCTGTTTTCTATGAAGCAGAATATGAGTTGGTAATAGTCACTTTTTAAGTTAAATACTAAGTTTTTGTGCCTAAGACATGAGCTGAAATGGATTTAATGGGTAAAATAATTACATATGAAACAGTCCGACTTGAAATAATAGAAATTGCAAAAGTAAAAAACTCTCCTTTACTTTAATTCTGAATGTTTTTTTTCATCTTCAAGTCCCATAAATACTTTTCAGCACTGATAGTTCTAGACTGAGATCTTCCTGTCTGTATTATGGAAAGTCAAGCTCTTGTTATATATAAGACCAGACTAACTTCATGCATTGACCTTCTCCCCGTCCACTCCATATGTGTGTGTGTGTCTGTGCCAGTGTCTTACACAGAGGTAGTGCTTGGCTACTGTTATGGCAGCGAGCACGGAGAAGCAGCCAGCTGAAGACAGGAACTTGGACAGATCTGGCAAACCTTGGACTACACAGTTTACGACATAAAACAAATAAAGTCTGTAAGAGAACAAACGACGGGTGCTCAGCGTGTTTATACAAAAGCTCATTAGTGTGAGATCAGGTCAAGGTTTACAGCCAACCTCTTCCCTCTCCATGCCAACTTCACAACCTGTGATTATTCCTCTTTAAGTATAAGCCTGAGACCTACAGCGCTGCGTCTTTGCCTTTAAAGACTTGTTGCTATTTTTTCTCGAGGGAGAGGATAGCAGTGTTTTAAGAGATGATTTCAGTGCTGTAATACTACCTCCTGTGCCACAGACAGACATCTGTCCAGCACATTGCTGCAGTTTAGTGAGGATGTTCATCATCTGGTGAGCGTTTTGAGGTACTGCTTGGTGGCCAATTAAAGGCTGTGTATTTCCACTGAGCAAAATATTTGATAGTATAACAGCAGTGGTTCCTCACACTCACTTTATGTTTAGTGAACTCTGGTGTCTGTTGAAATGACCAATCTAAGAGATAACCAATGGAGGAAGACTGAAGTCATATTGGCAGACGTGTTTTGGCTGATGTGAGGAAGGACTGACTCCAGCACGTGTTTGATAAAAGCGAGGCTGATATTGTGTTATTTGAAAGATGCCTGCCTGCTCTGCCCCCTCACCAAGCCTCCTTTCATTTTCCTCCCTCCTCGCTCTCGAGGAGCAGAGCAGTGCAAAACAAAGAAAAACTCTCTATATCACAAAGCCAGCAGTGATATCATGGAAAAGGCAGACAGTCAGTCAGGTGTAGGAGAGACTCAAAGGGATCACTGCTGCTCTCTCAAAATTCACAGATTTCTTTTAGCAAAACTGATTTAACTTAAGCTCACATTCATATGGAATTCATTCTGCACTTTCCTCTCTTAAATGTTATATAAAGAGTTCATAAAATCAATAACAGTTTCTTCATAAGTTTTTTTTTTTTTTTTGCCCAGCTATTGGATTTCTTAGAAACATTGTGAAATACTGGCAATAGAAAAATCACAGAAAATGAGGCAAAGGTGGATTCAAGTCTCTCCCAAAGACTCCACAGATGTGTATAAGAGACAGCTTCAACTCCCTGTTATTGTAGAATTAAAGGCAACAAATGTCTGAGGAGGAGAAACTACAAACATTTCAGAAGCAGTCCGTACAGGAGAGCTCGGGAATTTTTCCTAACAGTAAAACTGTTGCTCAGCTTATGACCATGAAAGCAAAGTTCTCATTTCCCGCTGACTACTGTGAAAGAGGATCATAAAATTGACTCCATCTGTAATTTTATGGTGAACTTTCCAGTCACAAGCAGCTCAACAGCATTCCTTCTATTAAGTCCTATTGACTCAGAGGCATGTAGTGCAAAGCATGTCTTAATACATTTTTATTTAATTAATAAATTGATTAGGCAAGTTGGACAGTTTTCAACAGTACTTTTATGGTCTTGTCAGGGTTATCTGTGCTTTGGCTCAGACACAACTCTATAACAAAAAAGGCTGCACCACAAACTTGAAGTCTCATACACTTTAATCTTTCTTTTTTTTGTATTCTGCCTCTTAGAAGTTCGTCAACATCATGACAGTGCAAGTGAAGTGCCTCTTTAAAGGTTCCATGTTGAATAAAGTGAGATTTCCATGTCTGCTTTGTTTATAAAACAGGTCTGGGTTCTAAATCAATACTTTGAAAGCATCAAATGGGTCAGTCCACAGAGAAATGCGCACAGCCTCTATTCAGATAGTGAGCTTTAAAACGAGCCGTCATCACTTCTGTAACTTTGTGATGTCACAACAAAGCAATCACCAACTTTAGCCATGACCCAAGCCCAGCCCACCTAGACCCACCATCCAACCTTGTAGGATTTGGTTTCTCTGAGTATCTGAATAAAAATAGATCAGATTTTATGTAATCACTCAGAAAACAGTCAGCCAGTCAGAAGAGAGGCTATCTTGTCACTTGTGCTGTGCTCAAAAGTTGAGTCTGATACAACTTTTTTTTTCCAGACGACACTGTGTTGCCTCCCCTGCTGTGTCTCCACACTGGCCTCATTCAAATGAGTGAGGGGGCTGCATTTTTTCACACGGGGCTAGAGTCAGTCTGAACGTGGCCTGAGTCTTGTTCTGGGCTGCTCAAAATTTGATATTGGAAGACAACACCTCAACCTTTAGTAACAACATTGTAAAGTCTAAACAAGTCATAAAAAATTCAAAAATATTAACTAATAATTAAAATAATTATTAACTTGACCAGTAATCCTTTTTTTTTACCCAACTACTGTCGTCCTAATAAAAGATTTAAGACTCACTATCATTTTGAAAACATTTTAATATTGTATATGGTCAGGATTACAGTCTACACATGTTCCTTTAATGTCTCAATGTGAGGAGCATGTGTCTCGACAAGAACCTGTAAAAAGTGTCTTCTCAAAGGATGAAGAGCATGTGTGTGTGAGAGGGAGCGTCTGATTCAATGATTTGTCTAAAAACATCAAGGTGTTTGAGTTCATGTCTGCAAATGCATATGTGTGCTTGAGTGTGTGTGTGTGTGTGTGTATGTGTGTGTGTGTGTGTGTGTGTGTGTGTGTGCACGCTCACGTTTGATTTGTGTGTGCACATGTGTCTGACTGTGTGTGTGCGTGTGTGTGTGTATTAGTACGTTTCAGAGCGTGAACCTCTCCTGGGGGACTTCCGCTGCTGCTGTTATTCTTTGCAGTGAGATGGAAAGCTTTTCCCAACATCTGCACAACATATCATCATGGCAAAAAAAAAAAAAAAAGGGGGATAGTGGGCTGAAACTTTCCATTGGAAGAGCCTGTGGATTTCACTTTATAGGACTTTCTACTCCCTGGTATATGGCTGCTTTTAGTTGAGGAAACCTGAAAAGTTCACAAGGAGAGATTCATTTGTTGAAAATTTTGAAACCATAAAGGGAGAAATGTGGCGACACACTTCTTGTCATAGCAAGAAACACTTGTTAGTGCGCTTGATGGCATTACTGGGATCATTAAAATGCCACGCAAAGTCAAGGGCAGTAAATTTTTGCAGTGCCCAGTGAAGCAACAAAGGCTTTACATCAGACTTTAACCAGACCGTGGATGTGGTTAGAGTTTTCATTTGACACCTCTTCATCCAATATAGAGCGGATTTTTTATATTTTCAACACCAATGAGTGATGCAGCTTTGCCCATTAATCTCTGTGTTGGAGATAAACCTTTCTTGCTTTGTATCTGCAATATAATTTAAACCAGTTAGGACCTCACTGCACACTGTGTCAGCGCTTTTATCCAGCATTATCTAGCCACGTGCTATCTGTTCAGCTACGGCTCTTAAAGTTGAGGTGTAAGAAGACGAGGCACATACAGCTTCTTATCCTTCCCTCAACTCCTTTTTTTTCTTAATGGTTTCACCCCCCCCCTTCTCTTTTTCCACTCACTCCCTCTGTGTTTTTCCTGATTTGCCCTGAACTACAGCAGCACCCCCTTCGCCATCTCACGCTCTCTCGCTTCTCCTATTTTCCTCATTTGTCTTCAGCTAACACTACACACTCACTCCCCTCTCATTCTTTTCTCTCCTCTTCCTTTTCTGTCCTAACCTGCTGACCCCATTCCTTCCCGTCTTCCTTTTATCTCTCTTTCCCCTGTCTTCACTGTCTTCAGGCAACCCTCCCACCTCCCCCCTTCATTATGACTCTTCCACTTTCCCATGACAGAAACAGGGGCGGGAATCAAATGGCCAGCTTCTCTCCCTTCACCTGGTCTCTGAGCTCGGGCTGTGAAAGAAAGCTTTGTCCCCCAAACCCTTCATCGCCTCCGGAGGTATGTCCTGTGTTGTCCATACAGGAAAGGACCTTGGTCTGACTGGAATTTTTGGGGCCCATGGGAAAATGTGAGCAAGTAAGGGCCTTAACTCCCCCTTTGACATCTCTTCCCACAGAGCATGCTGCATCATAAGTGTAAAAACCTCCTGTCAGTGACTCAAAAGGAGCCTTAATGATTCAGTGTTAAAGTATTGTTCTTATTTTGACCTCAAAAAGGCTAAAAAGACAAAAAAACATTCAACCTGGCTTTGAGGGGCGAAATTTACAAAAAAAAAAATCCCAACAGCAACAATAAAATCTTCTGACTTTCATTGCCTGCAACGAAGTGAATCACTAGGAAAGGCATTTATTATATAACATTTGAGAAATCAGAGGAAATGTAAGTAATAATGTATCCCAGGCTTCTTAGACAATGTTAGCAAACTTTATTGCAATTGAGCAACCTTTCTCATTTTTGATCATCAGTACACCAGCGTCAAGCTTTGTTCCATCTTACATTTACATGGCATTATCATACTGTACTTCATAATGAACCCAGCTGTATGGATTTTGCCCTTCAGTGTTCAGATGAAGATTTGCAAAGGATATCATTCACTGTCCCCTTTTGTTTTGACGCTTACAACGACTGCCCACAACACCAGAGAAGTGCAGGTACTGTGAACAGGGCATCTCAACTTAAGAGCAAAACCTGCAGCGTAAAATTTGATCTTTATCCCTTTAGTCCTTAGGTGTCAACACCCACAGTCTGCACCGAGATGACTTATTAGTGAGTGTTTCCACCACAAATGCGCCTGTGACCCACAGACTCGCTGGGAGCCGCGACCCGGAACGAAACCCAAGTGAGGCAGGTCAGCTGTCCGCTTGACGCATTCTCAGCAGGTGGGATGAGGCATGATGAGGCACACCAGGCCTTGTTTACAAAAGCTTCAACAGACACAAAACTGCAGTCAGTGTGGCATTCACTGCCCTTTTTTTATGCAAAGCATCCCTAGTGTCACAAGTACATACATTGTCATGTTGTTGGTGTTGGCCACTGAGCCCATATGGCTTTGCTGCCGAGATATTCTTCAACAATACAGAAGATGTTGTTTACAAAACTTGTAGTTTGAGATGATTTACTCCCAATTCCTATGATATATTCATAGTTGGTTAGTTAATTTTATATTAAGGACAAAATAATTATGTCTACTTGCCTGTATATTCATTTAAAAAAAATAAAAAAAACTTGATCACCTGTGGTCACACAAGATGATACGTGTATATGCTGTACATTTTTTAAGTGAAGCAGTTTCTCTCAAGAACCATTGGAGGAGCTATTGTTATATGAAAGCACATCCCATCATAACCCTCACAACATGCTGCCCAGGGCTATAACTGACATTAGAATGAAAGTCAGTTTATCGTTGCTGCGGGGTTGTTTGGGAATTAATGTGATTCCCAGTTTGTACAGAATTAGGATGTGTCATTGTGATAATAATAAATGCAAAATCAATATTTTTTATTTTCTTCTGACCTTATTAAAAGCCAACATGTAGAAAAGTATTCATGTGTTAACACTTTCCTGTCATTAACTGAGCTGGCAAATTTGATGAAGACCAAATATAGAAATGATCATATACAATACACCGTCAATACACATCTTATAGCCTATGATACATGGTCTATGCATGAACACATATTATATATGTCATTTCAGGTCACAACAAGACATTCACAGTCAGATAAAAGTGCAGTATGTTATGCTATATAGTCAGAGAGGTCCTGAATGAGGTCCATAGCGCTATGTAAAACATAGAGTACATGAAAATGCTGATAAAAACAATGATAGGAATATTTTTGAGGTGTTAAAAACAGAACGTTCAGGATTAGTAAACGATAATTATAAATTAAAGGACAGGACATTGTGTTTCACACACTGTGGCGTTGAAATGACAATGACAATTTACAGACAATTGATCTGACTCCCCCATGTATAATTCAGGACTCAATATTCAATGCTTATGAAGGACGAGTGAGTGTCCAGGATACAGGGTACTGTGAAATACTGTAGTTGCAACCCAATAAAAAAAAGTGGTGATACACAACATATAGAGATCTTCTAAACAAGTAGCATCAATACGTCACATGCAGTGTACCACAAACATCTCTCCTGAGCTAACATGAACCTTTACCTAAATAGAGTAACTAGGCAGTGGGTCAGATTGAAGCCCCTCATGGGAAAATGCTTGTGTTTTGTCAGGGCTGGTTTAGTTAACTTGTTTTACGTAACTATTTGACCTCTCACCCTTCTCACTCGAGTGTAGCTTATCTGTATTGGTTTTCCTTGATGCAAAGCAGATAACAACACTGTGAAGTTATACAAGGCATGTTTTGTAACTGCTGTACCTCCAACATTTTTTTTCCTGCGATAACATCAGTAATGTAAAGCAGACCACTGCTGTAGTAATATTATATAGTAAGATATGATAAACATGAACACTTGTCAGCAGGAATATTGTCACATTTTTGCACACACTGTGTTTGATATTTGGATAACGATATTGACAAGATAGATTTCAATATCTTGGAGAGAGTTCATGATAGCATTCAAATTTCCATACAAAAAATGCAAATTCAGGATAACATAACACATTTAAAAACACATACACATGTGATATAAGATAAATATTACTATTTCACTCCTGGACAGAGACAAAGTACTTGCCAAATTCAGGACAAGAAAAGTCACTTGATAATAAGGTCAGGCTGGTTATTGACTGAGTGAACAAATATTAAACCAGGATAAATTCAAACTGTCATTGGTAAGATTGGAATCGGTGTAAGGTAAATCTCATTAACTAATTCAATTAAGATAATGTTTTTGAGCGGTAGTGTTGCTGCTGAATTTCATCTGAATGCTACATAGTGAGGAAAATGTGATTCACTTCAGCGGGGTTTCAGTTTGTTTTGACCCCACCAGAGGATGAAATTCAGTGCGACAGATATGTCACTGACATTCAAGACAATGCATACAAAAGCATTGGGGTATTATCTTATCTCTATATTATATTTCAGCCACTTCTTTTTTATAATGGTACAGACATTATTCACACTCACTTTCCAACTTATATGCATATGTTTATATCTTGAAGCTATTTTCCCTCCTGATAGTTTTGAAACAAGGTAGGAAGCCATGAGAAAGAAGCACCTGTTTAACCTCCATGGTGATAGCTTCCAGCCTCTCATTGGTCCAGCAGAGAGGCAAAATCTGTATAAATACTACAGGTACAACGGCAGCAGGACAGTGTGTTTTTCTGGCTCATCCAGCGGGAAGCATGAAGTTGTTCATTCTGGTGGCTCTGTTCGGGCTCGGCCTCGCCCAACACAACCCTCACACCAAGCACGGAAGGACAGCCATCGTCCACCTGTTTGAGTGGCGCTGGGCCGACATCGCTGCAGAGTGTGAGCGTTTCCTGGGCCCCAATGGCTTTGGTGGAGTTCAGGTATGTATGGCTGAACACAGGTGTGTAGCTTCTGAGTCTAGAGGACTTAGAACGTGGAGGGTATTCACATCTTTTTCTGTTTTAAAACAAGGTTTCTATACTGACACTGCATATTGATGATACGCTCGGCAGACTTCGCACAAACTATAAACCACAGAGTAATTGCCTGTCAGCTTCTGATGACTTAAATTTAATTAAAAGGAGCAAAGAAGTAAAATATCACCTGGAAACAGCTTTCTTTCCATAGAGAGGTTATTTCTTGCTTTGAATTTCAAAATGACAAAAATGGTCCATCTCTAACAAAAATTACATGAATTTGAAAAAATAATAATAATAAAAATTCAAACCATCAGAAATACATAAACTTATGGATCCCACATTTGCCATAACGCAATTACATAGCTTTGATTTCCACAGGCTTAGTAGCACTTCTCATGATGATTAATCAGAACTTTGTGTTTAAAATCGTTGTACCTTTAATAACGGTAGAATACACTCACTTTAACACTGTTTAGCAATGGTCTTCTGTACACAGACAACTCCTGTTTTAAGAGTGGTTATTATTGTAATGCTTTCCCTCTGTGTTGCTCAGATCTCTCCTCCAAATGAGCACATTGTGCTGAACAATCCCTGGAGGCCCTGGTGGCAGAGATACCAGCCAATCGGCTACAACCTGTGCTCTAGATCTGGCAGTGAGAACGAGCTGAGAGACATGATCACCAGATGCAACAACGTTGGGGTAAACTACATTGCAACAGTTGATACGCATGAATGTCTCTTTCTTGAGGAACCACCATTTACACTTTTATCTAAGGCATTTACTGTAGTTGCTGCTTTCCTTTGTCATATGTTTGAGTTACTGGACCACAAACATTGCAGCAAACCAATAGTGAGCACTACTGCTCTGACATATTCCTTTGACCTGAGAATGACCTCAATGTGCGAAGACAAGGAGTGAAAATGACAAGGGATAGAAGGGGGTGTTGATTGGTTGTGTTGCGTCTACAATCCTGTATCTACTCACAGGTCAACATCTATGTGGACGCTGTCATCAACCACATGTGTGGAGCCGGGGGTGGGGAGGGAACCCACTCTTCATGTGGAAGCTGGTTCAGCGCCGGCAGAAAGGACTTCCCCAGTGTACCCTTTACCCAGTGGGACTTCAACGACCACAAATGCAGGACTGGAAGTGGCAACATTGAGAACTATGGTGATGCCAATCAGGTAATGAATATCACTGAGAAAACCTGGATGGAACTGGGTAATTTCCCCCTATTATCATTTCTCCTTTCACAAATCTCACTCAATCCAATGATCCACTCACTCTGAATCTTAGCTCACACTGACTGCAATTAATCCGATATATTTGGTAGTCGTACAAATCTCAACCAGAACCCGACCAATACAAGATTTTGAAGGTAAAAACAATCTGATAAAATTATATCCACATAAATGTATTTCGATCCTTTACACTTAGTTACTGAGGGGAATTGCTTGAATCAGGTTTCACTGCCATTTACTTGTCTCAATGTGCACACGTGTATAGTGTTTCTTCCACTGGTCCAATAATCCCTCTAATATTACCAGCTCTAGCCAGCTGTTTTGAAATATGATAAATGTGTGTCAGATATTTGCTAAGGGGGCTGGCGGTAATTCCGAAAAGGCACTGTGTCTCAGCTTTCAATTTTCGAGACAAGCTAACGGTTTAATATCTTAAGTGAAAATCAGATGTTTCCAATGCACCGACTGTAACTGTACTGACATGTAAATAGGGGATATACAGTATTTACTATTATGTAATTTAGGCAGAATGAGTATATATATATGTAAACGTCTTCCACTGAAAGGCCACGGAGTTAGCGTCATGGCTAATTCAACTAATTTAGCAGCAGATAAACTGCAAGTGTGTGTTTTATAGTGACTGTCAGTGTTATACTGACAAGGGCTGTTGTTCATTTACTGTCTTACTGACTGTTCCACCAATAAACGCAAAATCGAGTTTGTCAACAGGCTGTTGCCTACATCCTTCAACCACTGCTGTTGAATGTTGAGTGGTTTTGCATTACCAGAGGATTGTTGGGACTGCTGTCGGGCTTACTTATATGTAGGTTATACAAAGGGAGAATTAGGCGGTGTGAGTTATTGTCATTCAAGAAATGTCTTACACCTCAAAATAAGAACCATGAGGACACACCACAAACTCCATTCTGCTGTGCAGAACTCAGCTGAGCCATGATGTGTTTGGTGAACTAACATGTTGCCAACAGTGGAGTCAAAGCGCTCTCTGGTGGACAGACTACACAATAGCGACACTGGATAAAAAATAGCTCAAGCACCTGTCTCCAGCTGTTATAAACGCCAATACCGATTTATCTGCAATTGGCTGAAAATCGGCCGATAAAATCAGTCAGCTGATGTATCGCCCAAGCTTTAAGTGAAAGCCCAATTAGCATGGCACTAATTACGTTATGAATAAAAACCTGTAGACAAATATATTCATTAAATTGATTATGAAGTGCTGTAAATCGTAAGTGATGCTATGAATTGTGATGTATATGGTCATTTACAGGTACGTGACTGTCGTCTGGTTGGTCTGTTGGACCTCGCCCTGGAGAAGGATTACGTTAGGGGCAAGGTGGCTGGCTTCATGAACAAGTTGATTGATATGGGTGTGGCTGGATTCAGAGTTGATGCCTGCAAACACATGTGGCCCGGCGACCTGGCTGCTATCAATGGCCGTCTGCACAACCTCAACACTAAATGGTTCCCCGGTGGCTCCAGACCATTCATCTTCCAGGAGGTAGTTTTTTTTTTTTAACTTATTTTATTTGAGAAGTTTAATTAATTTCAACACAGGAATAGTAGAATATCTCAAAAAGACAGAAGGAAAAAAAAGATCAGCCAGGACACACCCATCAAATTCCATTACAAACCTAAACTGTAGTACTAAGAATATATACTGCAGGTGCATATGTCATCATGCTGAGTAGCTTCAACTCACCTCTGCATTTGATAGTTGTGTATTTTGCTGGAATATCTACAAAGATGAAACAAAATAATTGATTTGACCTTGATTTCCAGGAAAGCATACATACAAATTTAAAACTAATAAGCTGTTTTTTATTATTTACCATACTTAAAAAACTCTACTCACTTGTATGAATGTTAAAGAAATAAGAAACAACCTGGAGATGATAAAAGTCCTCAAACCAAAATGCAAAATAATTATTAACATAGACAGGCACAAAAAGTTGTGCAACATAGGCAAGCTGCATCAGCAAATTTTACAATGCGAGCATCTTACTATTTCCTGGAGGCAGACTGTACTAGTGTAGACCTGATATGTATCAAACTCACAAAGGTAACAATTTCAAAAGACAAATAGTATTTATTCATATTTGGCCAGCACTAGATGACAAATACGCACACGCATTAATTCACAAACACCTGTATATCCAGGTGATGCTGATGCTATACTATAAAAGGCTGAAGGTTCTCAAATCAAAACTCAATTCAAGTAAGCTGCAAAAGCAGCCTGTGATCTAAAAAAATCTTGTTTCCACTGAAGACATGAGGGCTTAACAACAGAAATATGGTTTGTGTTAGTGCTGGATCAGAAAAGCTTATTTGTTGTATCATTTTTTTGTCAATACACAAGTCACTGATATGGTACAGTTAATACAAACCATTCCTACTTCACATTGCACGGATGATAAGAATAATGTGTTGTTTTCCCTCTAGGTTATTGATCTGGGAGGTGAGCCCATCACATCTAGAGAGTACTTCCATCTGGGAAGGGTAACTGAGTTCAAATATGGTGCCAGACTGGGAGCTATCTTCAGAAAATGGAATGGCGAGAAGCTGTCTTACACTAGGTGTGTGTGTTTCTGCTGGTGTGCCTAAATCATATATCAATCTGATATATTAGAAGAGATTGTTTAATTATGGCATGATCCCATTCGTTGCATGAATTGATGGATTGGATAAATAGGTTCTTACTTGCCAATGTATCTAGGGACAAAATGTTTCATAAATGATCATTGACTAGAACTGTTACACTTTAGAGTTTGTAAATTAAATACTTTGGGTTATCTTTTGTCCAGACTTGGGTGTTTTAAAAGTGAACTTCTCATTAGTAAAGTTGTATTCTTGTCTCCAGGAACTGGGGAGAGGGTTGGGGTTTCATGCCAAATGGCAATGCTTTCGTCTTCGTTGACAACCATGACAACCAGAGAGGCCATGGTGCTGGTGGTGCATCCATCGTTACCTTCTGGGACTCCAGGCTCTACAAGATGGCTGTTGGCTACATGCTGGCCCACCCTTACGGAGTGACCAGGGTGATGTCTAGTTTCCGTTGGAACCGCCACATTGTGAATGGAAAGGTATGTTCTCTTAAGTAGCAGCAATGATAAAATGCAATGTTTGGTGTGTTTTTGGAAACATTTTTTAATAAACCCATTTACTAATCACTGTAGGATCAGAATGACTGGATGGGCCCTCCCAGCCATGGTGATGGATCCACCAAGTCTGTTCCCATCAACCCTGACCAGACTTGTGGAGATGGATGGGTGTGTGAGCACAGATGGCGTCAGATCAAGTGAGTCCTCAGAAAGAACTGCTGACCTTATGCACAGAATATCATTCACTTCTGCTTAACTTATGATCATATACATGTAAAGTCTATTATATATACATTACACATTATGATTTTATTTTGTTGGCTCTCCCCCCTAGGAACATGGTCGTCTTCCGTAACGTGGTGAATGGACAGCCTCACTCCAACTGGTGGGACAACAGGAGCAACCAGGTTGCCTTTGGACGTGGTAATCGTGGTTTCATCGTCTTTAACAATGATGACTGGTAAGAATCTAACTGGTACTGACAAAAACTAATGTCACCCACTTAAATAAGTCCTAGCCAGTGAAAACTAATGTGTCAGATGGACTATTTTGGCACATACTAAAATATACTAGCTTGAACAATGAAGTATTCTGTTAAAACAGTTCATTGGATTTCTATGTTGTGTAATATGCTATTGGCTTTAAAGAAACTACAGGTAAGTTTTGCTATTGCTACATAGCCAACATAAGCATTAACAGCTGTTTACTTACCTTGCCAAAAGCTTAAGCCATTGTTGCATTTACAATTCAAGACGTTATAATACGCTCTCTGAGCAGCGCTGCATCTTCAGTGCAGACTGGACGCTTCAGTGACTCACTATTGGAAAGTGACAAGATGGGCCAACCAGGCTACGGTTAGCTGGTTAGCTTCTACTTCAGTAGAAGAAAAGAATTGATAGAAATAGAACCTAAACAAAAGGGTTGCTTTCTCACCACTGGAGACAGCTTTTGGCAAGCCTCTAGACTGGTAAATAAACAGCTGCTAATGCTAACGCTGGCTATGTAGCAATAGTAAAACTTAAATAGCTCCTTTATTGGTTTTTCAAAACAATATGAACCTTCTCTTCACCCTCAGGGACCTGGATATGACCCTGAACACTGGCATGCCTGGTGGCACCTACTGTGATGTCATTTCTGGCCAGAAGGACGGACACAGGTGCACTGGGAAGCAGATCCATGTGGGCGGTGATGGCCGAGCTCACTTCAGGATTAGTAACAGAGATGAGGACCCCTTCGTTGCTATTCATGCTGAATCCAAGCTGTAAACACATTCTCTACAACTTTAAATTAAAATTTTTTTTCAAATTGAATGATTTGAGACTTGAGTCTTTACTGACACTTTATGACCGGTATGAATGAAATCCATGCATATGTAGATGAATTACAATGAAAAGTGTGCACCATTGCAACTATAACAACGCCAAACAGTCATGTCAATTCTATATCACTGCACTGACAGTATGAATGGAACATCAGTGGATGTGGATATCAGTAGTTCTGAAAGCATGATATACTATGTGTATACACCGATGGTATTAAACTTATTACCATTAACACAACACTTACTGCTCTCTGTCAGTTCAGTGTCAGCGCAGTCCTCTGATTTACTGACCTCAGACCAGCGTTCACAGCCAGAGCCCGCTGCTCTCTGCGCTGTGGTCTGTTTGCTCTTTGTTGGCTGCTCTGTCTGTTCTCCCACAGTGGCAAAAGAAAAAAAAGTGAGGCCAACTAGGTCATTTTGTTTCATCTGAATTTCCTGCTGTAGCTCAATGAACACATTACGCTGCTATGAACACAGTCATGAGGGTGGTGGCTGTGGTCGGATAACCGCAAGCCCCTGCAGACCACCAGGAATATGCATACATGCATGTAACATAACTAAAGAAAGTGTTGTGATAAATGTAATCAAATGTAGTGCTCTAAAAAAAGAGTCACATGTAGATGTTATGGAGTAACTGCAGCTCACCTCTGATTAAAGTAATTTTGATGATTAACCATAATATCCTGTATTCAGTAGCCTACAACCAGAAATCTCTCTCCTGTGCTGGCACACTGGTAGCATGACCCCTTACCCACATTGCTGTGGTCAGATTGAAGCCCACATTTGGAAAATCTTGTCAGGGCTCGTTTAGCTCTACATATCATTGGCTACTGTATTTATTCTGATGATAAGACCATATGACATCTATGTAATCTCAAAATTACCAGCATTATTCAACATTTAGGGCTAATTGCCAAATTCATGTCAAGGACAGTCACTCCATTGCATAAACACTTAGGTATAAATTTCAGACATGTGGAAAAGTAAATATTGCTGAGTGTGTTTAAGCCCCTGCAGCTATCACTCACCAAAAATCACACACATTGTACATACACTGTTGCCCATAAAGTTCAATCATTTCTTTTCAGACACAATCTTCTGTTTATTCCTATTTAAATGCATCAGTAATCACTTTTGACCAGGTGCAGTGATTACATTATGTGTCACAATTACCCAGGTGAAATGAAATAAATCACATTGTCACAATCATTTCATGGAAAGAGGTAAAAAATATTTTATTCCAGCTTTATGAGCAACAGCATATAGTCTGCCTGTTGCAACATCATCCGGTTATTGAACTGAGTGAACAAATAATGAGGCGGGACAAATCTAAACTGATGGTGTTTGGAGAGGTTTGAGAGGTTAGAATACAACTTTTTCTTCTTCCTTTTTGAATTAGTGGAAGATAAAGTTTTAAATATAGCGTTAAGGTAATGTCTGAAGGCAGAATATAACATTTTTGTGGGCTAGTGTTGAAACTGAGTATGTTAGAAGTTCATCTTACTGCCGCATGACAAGGCAGTGATTCTTTTGGACTCTGTTTCAGTTTGTTTTTACCTCTACAAAATGATAAAACTCTGTGGAAAGATATGTCACCGTGTGTCGCATAGGAAAGTATTCTGGATCTTTGACACTTTTTCAGTCTCTTTAAACCTGTTATTTTTTATGTTTGGGGAAAAGCATTGTGCACACCTTTATGCTTCTCAGTTTTTATGTGCCTTGAAACTATTTTTTGTTCCGCATGTTTTGAAAGAAGGTAGGAAACTTTGATAAAGAAACACCTGTTTAATATCAGCTGATATTTCCCAGCCTCTCATTGGTCCGTGAGAAGAAAGAATCAGTATAAATATTAACAGCATGGCAGCAGGACAGTGTGTTTTTCTGGCTCATCGACGGGGAAGCATGAAGTTGTTCATTCTGCTGGCTCTGTTCGGGCTCGGCTTCGCCCAACACAACCCTCACACCAAGCATGGAAGGACAGCCATCGTCCACCTGTTTGAGTGGCGCTGGGCCGACATCGCTGCAGAGTGTGAGCGTTTCCTGGGTCCCAATGGCTTTGGTGGAGTTCAGGTATGTATGGCTGAACACATGTATAGGAAGGGAAGATAATCCCTTCTTTTTCTTTTTCACAGTAAATCAATGAACAGTAATCAAGCTGCATGTTGATGATGCACCAGGTAGTTTGCACATAGATGGCTACAAATGGCGGTAAAAAAAAAAGGTCTTTAAAGCTTGATATATACATATGCATAATGTATTGTGTACATTAGAGTAATCCCCACCATGGAGCACAGACTTAAATATAACAGGTGACAGGTGATTCCAGCTTTATTTACATAGAGAGATTGTTTGCTGCTTTGAAAGTCGCTGTTTTAAGTTCTGTGAATGAAGGATGGTTCATTTCAAACAAAAATTATTTTAATTTCAAATATATAAAGGAAATCAGCAAGTGATTCTTGTCTGCTTGGGGCTGATGGAAAGTGGAACAAACTTTGCCTTATAATCAGAATAATACATTCTCTTGATGGGTTTAGTCATCACTCTTTGACCTTTATAGCTTATCTTCTTATCTTATCTTAGCTATTCCATTTAACTTACATGGGTACAGATTGTTTTTTAAAAATGGTAAAAATCAAAAACAGACATAGTTAATTTTTTTTAATATGGATCAACACTGTAAGCCCGGATAAGTTGATTGTACTTAAACCATTTGCGTCAAGTGATTGCCTCAAACGGTTTAAGTTATTGACAGTAGAGAAAATTAATTTGTTTAAGTACAGTCAACTTAAATGTGCAATAGTCAGAATTTAACATTTTTAAGTTATATACACTCGAAAAGAATTGTGGAGTCTACTTAAAAGTAGTATAGTCAAAACTTAATATTATAAGTTAAATACACTTGTAATCCTAGTTTTATTAAAAATATGAATATATTAAATGTTAAAATATTATGTTTGGGATAAGAAAATAAAATTCCAATTAAATTAATCTTTTGTTAATGACCACACAATACAGTACATTTTATTTATTTTATTTAGACATACAACAAAGCAATAAATATGCATTAACAATGATGCTCTGTGTGAAATACCAGATGCAAATCCATAATAACAGTAAGACCTTGTTTTCATAAAATTATCAAAATGGGTCTTTGCCAACAAGTACAACAGTATATTCTTACTTATTGCTGCAGATATTACCTTACAGTACCTTTCTATGATGCAGCTCATAGAACATGTGTATTGAATTATGAAAATGATGAAACGATTTCCTTCCAAATACATCACAGCACAGTTTTTTAATTGTTTGCTGTGAACAATTTTCAAGTTTGAAAAAAAACAAAAAAACAACAACACTGACCATGTAGCAACTTACTGCGAGTGCAAAAGGAAAAACTGTATGCTTTGTGTGCCACACAACAAGCCCTGCAACTTTCTAAAATATGGAATAATTTCAGTAAAACAAACAATACTAGACACATCTAGTACAAGAACAATCACATACAAAACTGCAAAAATATTTGCTCCAATCAGTGCAATGCATACAGTATGTGCAACAATCCAGACACGGACATGAAGAATTGTTCCATGAGCATGAATGTGTCTTACACTGCAAGATCATTCTTCAGCTTTTGAACCTTTGGCGGTAGCTCACTTCGGCCCAAATTTAGCATTACCTGCTGAATGAACGTAAAAGTGTTTTTCAAGCACTTTGGGTACTGTAGGTGGAGTGTAGGCAAAGCCAAACAAGAGGCACATTGCTTGAGGTAGGTTGGTGAGGTCTTCCATTACAAGGCTGCCCTCTAGGATGATCCCCACTCTTGAGGGGTTTAGTTGTGGCAATGCTGGGTTTGCTGGGATTGCAGCACTGGTGTCCTCATGGCAGAGGATTCCCACTGGAATGTCCACGGAGTCTCCCTCATTAAGAGCCTATAGTGAGAAAACAAGACAAAAAGAGGATATTCAGGTTAACAGCAATTTGTCTACAATCAGCTGTATGGTCTTCACAAATATTATGATTTTTATTTATTGTTATTTTTATAATTCAAAGTGGTTTTATTTTAGATAATGTATCAACAAGCTGTTTAGGTGTGCTGCTGACCGGGGTGAAGCACACAGTTTTTTGACCAGAGCTTTAGTGGCCTAATGCTAATTATCATAACCCATCATCTCAAATACACGAAACATAGGAGAATGAAAAAAATACCAATCAAAAAACTTTACTCACCGAACTGCTCTTAAGGAACATAGACGCATCATCCCCATCCCCAGCATCTAATGGCTGTTGGCTCAGTGCTCTGCAAAGAGGTACAACACACACTTAAATGGAGAGCAAAGAAATATATCTTTTATCAGTTTATTTGTTCATATACCACAAGGGAAGGTGAGAAGATTAGTTTTTGTAATATGAATGAATTTACCATCAATATCATTACAAGACAAAACAGAAATATCAACCCACCATTGTCTGTTGTAGCAGGTCAGCTAACTGCTTGCCTATCCGACCTGTCTTCCTTTTGAAGATTTCCATCAAGCTTGGACACAAACTATCAAGAACACCAAAGAACTCTTCTTTAAGATTTCTCCCGACAACCCTGTTAAACTCCAAGTCTCCATTGAGAGACTTGAATGTACACATACATTCCTGATGCAAGCAAGGAAATGGCTCAGTTCTTGCATAAGTCCCATATTTTAGCGGCTAAAACATGGGACTTATGCAAGAACTGAGCCATTTAGCCCTATAGTGTTTAAAAGCTGTGCTCTCTTCTTACAGATGGCAGGGCAGTACTTGCATTTCCAAGGCATTTTAATAAGGCTTTAAACAAAAATAGTAGGGCTAATGAGGCTAATGTTAAAAGTGGGCATTTATTTTTCCAAAACTACATG